>NW_023425357.1:44210895-44273395 GCF_014108415.1 Molossus molossus
GCAAGGAGTGGGCTAGTGGCTTGTGGGAAGGAGGAAAGGAGGGAAGAGGCTAAAAATACTGAGGCCAGACTGAGGGGCCTGGCCTCTACCCTCTCCTGGGCCCGGCCTCCCTTCCTGGGAAAGCGGAGCCTCCTCCTTGCCTCCCGGGGACAGGCTGCTGAGGGCTCCAACCCGCCAGGAGCTCTCTCATTTTGGCTAAGGTTAGTCATGGCCAACATTAGTTGGGAGGGTCCAGGGTGTTGAGTGACCTTCCAAGGTCACGCCATTGGCAGGTAAAGGGCAGAGGGGATGTTGAGAAGCAGCTGTCCGTGACGCAAAGACCAGCCCAGTCAGAGTGGCCAGGATAGGGTTTGGGAGAAATCTGCGTGATGACATCACTTCTCCACACCCCACCGGCCCTTCCCCACCTCTGCCCCTTCTCCACACATCAAAACCTCATACACCAAGGCCACCGCCTCCAGGATGGCTGAAGTGAGGACCCCGGTCATCTGCGGGCTCTCTCTGCTCTGTTTTCTCATCTGTGTGGCTGGGCTCAGGGGACCAGGAACAGTGAACCCTCTACCACACCTTGATCTTGGGTGATCTCAGACGGATCGCCCAACTTCTGGGCCTCAGATCTTTGGCTCTGAACACCCTGCAAACAGCTATCTGGGTGACTCCCTGTGGCTGCTACCAGGGGAATGCTCCAGCTGAACAGGGCCTGTGGTTTATTCAGCTTGAAGGTCAAAGTCTGCTGCACGAGTGAGCTCACCTCTGCCCGGGAGATGGGACACGTCAGGGGAGGGCATCTGAAAGGCCCTCGATGTTGGGATCCAGTCGTTCATTCACTCGCTCACTGGCTCCTTCCATACTGTCTGAGCGGGCACCACCTACGAGGCATCCCTTCGGGCACCAGCCTCCAGTGGGGAACCAACCGAAGCCCCATGCTCACGGAGCGAACGTCGGAGGAGGAACAGACAAACATGAGGAAGAAACGGAACCACGAGCTGCAGGTGTCGGTGCCGTGAAGATGAATCAAGCAGGGTTAGAGAAATAGGGAGTGCATGAGGCAGGTGTGTGTTTGTGTGCATATGTGGGTGTGGGTGTGTGTTACATGTATGTGTGTGAGCAGTGTGTGTGTGAAATTGGAAGTGAGAGTAAGAGCCAGTTGAACACCTGGGAGGAGCAGCCCGGGAGAGGGTGGGCGGTAGAGTGTGCCGAGGGGACAGCGTGCCCGGGGGAGAGAAGCAAAGCCCTGGGCACCCTTCCTCCACCCTTCTGTCCCTGCAGGTCCTGGGGCCGAGGCCGCCCCTGCCCTCTCTGTCACCCATCACAGCACCCTGTCCCCAGGGCAGTCCTCTCTCCCCTCTGAGCCCCTGGTGAACCTTCACCCTACAATTACCATCCTCTGCCCAGGGCTATTTCCTGCAGACTTGTAAATAGAACCTCTGTCAGCTCCACACACATTATGGTTTGTCTAAAACGGTGTCAAAGGAGCCAATTTTCCTGAACGGGGACTATTGACAGAGGTGAAGTTTACAGAGGAGTCCCGCAGGACCGGGGCCTGCAGGAGAAAACAAGGGCTGGGGTGACGCAAGTGACGGCAAAGCCAGCTCAACCAAGGGCAGGCCTCACGCCCTCTCCGGTGGGCTTCTGGGACGTGGAAATAAACGAGGCTGGGCCCCGACCTGAGCTGCATTACCAGGGAGGGCCCAGCGCGGCTGCGGGAGGGGCGGCGCCCGGGCCTGGCTCCAGGCCCTCTCCCTCTCTCTGGGCCTGCTCACCCTTTGTGAGCAGATGCTAATGACACCTGACTTGCCAGCTGTGGCAAGATGCAGCCATCTTGCAGAAGTGAAGGGAGTGCTTATCAGAGACAGGAAAGAAGTGTGAGGAACAGATGAGATGGTCCCAAGGCTTCTCCACCCTCCGTGGAAATCCTCAGTGACTGCCTAGGTCCATAGGACATTTGTCCATGAAAAAAGTGGCACAGGGCATGATCGAGTGGCAGACAGGCTGGACTGGGTCCCCCTGTGAGGTTGAGCTTATTATCTCCATCCTACAGGTGAAGAAATGGAAGCCCAGAGAGATGTCACACACGTGATGCTCAAAGTCACGCATTTGACAAGTGGCAGAGACAGGATTTGACCCAGGCCTGCCTGACCCCAAAGCCCGTGAGTCTTCCACACTCCGGACACCTCCCAGTCCTCCACTGGCTTTGCTCCAGCAAGTCCTGGGCAGAGCCGTCTGAGCAGTAACCTCTGTGACCTTGACCTTGCCGCGGCCCCAGAGGATCATCGCGTCAGCTGGGCAGCTCCAGCCCTTTCCAGGGCCCGAGCTGAGCCCTACAAGGCAGGGGCTGCCCGCTTTGGCCCGGGTTCCTGCCTCACTTAGGCTTCTATGAATAAAGATTCAGAGAGCATTTTAGGAACAAAAACCACCTAGTAATCTTCCCTGCCTTTTTTTTTCTTAACAAAGCAGAAAGCCAGAACAGATGTTCAAGGAACTTTCTAGATAGGAAAGTCTGCTCATTTAGATTATATAAAGATGAACTGGGAAGGAAGGTCCGGGATCAGATTCTGGACCCATGTGTCCCTCTAAGTCATCTGACTGCTCTCCGTCTCAGGGCAGCCCTTACCAAATGGAACGGTGTCACTCCTGTCCTGGGACTTTCGTCCGCCTCCAGGGACGGTTGGACAGAAGCAAGACACAGCGGTTAAGATCTCAGGTGTTAGGATCGAACAGACCTGGGTTTGACTTCTCAGCGCCACCATCTCTAGCTGTGTGACCTTCGATGTCTGATAGCCCTGCGCTGGGTCTTGGCTTCCTTAGCTGTGAACTGGAGCTGACTATCTTGCGTCCCCTCCAGCACGGGTGTGACGCCCTGAGAGGAGCGGCAGGTACCACCGGGCTTTCCTCCCCCCCGGGAGCTTTCAGTTGTTCACGGAGCTAGAGCTTGGAGACATCAGAAGCGGAATCTTTGTGTGTGTGGTCATGGCCCATATGTCCTTCATTGTTCATGGACGTGCCTGTCCCCAGTGCCTGTTCTTGAGATTAATCCTGGTGTGGTGGTTAATTTTATGTGTCAATTTGGCTAGACTATGGTGATCAGTTCTTTGGTCAGACACTAGTCTAGTTTTTGTTGTAAAGATGTTTTTTAGATGTGCTCACACTCAATTGACTTTAGGTAAAGCAGATGACCCTTCGGAATGTGTATGGGCCTCGTGCAATCATTGGAAACCTTAAGAGCAAAGCCTGAGGCTCCTCAGAGAAGGAAGTCTTTCTCCAGACTGCAGCATAGAAATCCTGTCTGTGTTTTCAGCCTTTGGATTCAAGACTGCAGCATCAGCTCTTACCGGAATCTCCAGCCTGCCACATTACCCTATGAATTTGGGGCTTGCTAGCCCCCACAATTATGTGAGTCAATTCCTTAAAATAAAGCTCTGTAGATAGATAGATAGATCGATAGATAGATAGATAGATAGATAGATAGACAGATAGATGATAGATAGATCTTCATGAAACAAGGGATATAGATAAATATAGATGTAGATAGATATGAATACAGATACAGATATGTAGATATAGATATAGACATGAATATAGACTAATATAGTATATATGCAATGATATATATGTATGCTAATATACCTGATTTCAGCCCAGATGTCTTGGTAAGGAGTCCTAAGGTGGAAATGTTCAAGGAGCACTAGGAAGCACTTGTGTCTCAAATGTGAGTCTAGAATTGAGCTTTGAGCCCCCCAGTGAATGCTGCTTTATTTGGAAAAATACAGGTTATGCAACATCTGCCTGCGTCCAGTCACATCCCCCAACCCCCATCCTGTGCGGAGCAACTGTGAACCTTGCGGGACAGCCTGGTGCTTTTCTGAGCCACCTGTCTTCCAGGCCACATCGCCTGCCTCCAGGCGGGTAGCTTGCTTCTCAAGCGAAGGTGGGTGGAGCCCACAGGCAGAGAGTAGAGGCCCTCTTCTGCAAACTCGTGGCCACCCACAGACATGGGACACACATTGCTCTTGTGAACAGGTTTACACCTAAGACTGCTTCTTGGAATGGAAGCTCAGCAGCTCCCAGCACATCTATCATCTTGTCGACCTCCCTGGCTTTTGGCAGGAATTTGAGAACTGTGACTTTTTTCAATTTAAATATTCAGAATGCTTCACTGTTAAAGTGGGGAGACTCTGAAGTGGAAATGCACTTGGCATGCAGAACACGCTCTTACTTAGGTGGCTCTGAGAACTTGTACTCCAGCCACGGACACATGCCACGTTTTCCATCAGTCTTGCTGGTTACAGAGCCTCTGTCTTCTCAGCTGTGTGAGTCACTGGGGGAAGCATGGGACTTGACATGACTCGATGGAATTTGAGTCTTACATCTGAGTTTTTCTATGTGTCTGACTTTAAGCAAGGCCCTCAAACTCTCTGAGCCAGAGTTCTTTGTTGTATAAAAAGAGAGAATAGCAATTGTAATTCCTACCTTACCAAGTATATCAGTCAGGACAGGCTGGGTCATGCTGCATAACAAACAATTTCAAAATTGCAGTGGTTGGAAACAAAGATGTATTTGCCCCTTCATACCACATGTCCATCAAACATTGGCATAGAGCTCTGCCCCATGCCATCTTCATTCACATAGGTTGATAGAAGCACCATCTGTAATATCTGTCACTGGCCCTCATGACAGGGTGAAGGGAAAGTAACGAATTGTGAATTAACTCTGAAACACTTCCACCAAGAAGTGACACATTCATTGGTCTGGGCAAGTCGCTAAGCCACACCCAATTTTAAAGAGAGAAGGAAGTACAATACTTCTGTGTGTCTGGGAGGCAGACGAGGGGGCAGTAAAATTTTTGTCAAGTGGGACAAAATTAAATATTAATATTTTAAAACTTAAATGTTATTTTTTAACCTAAGTTGATATTTAATTCATCAATGTATTTGCATTATATAGCTGTATAAGGGCTATAAGTTAGTTTTATACTTATATTTTGTCAGGGACACTTGTTGACCTTTTTGTCACCCAGCATTAGAACCCTCTTCCTATGATAGTTCAATCCTCATTCTATGAATGGGTCTACATCTGAATGGAGAAGCTGAAAATGGTAGCAATTTGCTTTCCTAGACTCCCTTGCAGCTAGAGAAAAATCACATGACCTGGGTCCACCAATCAAATGTGCTCTTACCAGACTGATCAGAAGATGTTGATGAAAAAAGGAGAGAGACTATGTGGAACCCTTTCAGGGCAGATAGGTGACTGTGGTGGCTGCTACACCTGTGTAGAGCATGGGTGGTGTCTGCAAAGCCAACTCCGGCCTCAGTGCCAGCAGTAACCCCACATCAGGCTCAGCAGGACCAGTTCCGTCATTCAATTTGATGTTGTGGGACCTCCATCCATGGCTTCTAGTCTTCAGGGAGAGTCTCTTAGCCTCTCTATGTCCTCTCATGAATATGTTTTCTGCTTCCATTAGGCACCATTGCTTTCTGTTGTTTGCAACACACATATAAATATTGAAGTAATATTAAAATAAAAAGAATCTGTGCCAAACCTCAGCATATGCAGGAAGCATCCCCTTCCAAAAGAATCTAAATTTGAAAAGCACTGGTGGGACTCTTATTATAAAATAGAAAGACTGAGGGTATGAAAGGGAAGGAACCTGCCAGGGTCCCACAGTGGGTGAATAACGGACTCCAGACCAGGACCCGGATGTGCTTCCCAATGAAAAGCCCAGTGGGGGCAGCGCTGGCCTTCTCCGGGTCTTGGCAGGTGGGGAAGACTTGAGGCATGAACAGGGAACCGTTAGCAGACTATAAACGTCTGCACCCCGGCAGCCACTCCTCCAAGCATCCTAGCAAGGGGCACCCAAGGACTGAGCCTTAGAATTGCTGGCCATCGGCCCAAGAGCAAGCAGAAGGTGGGGGCGAGCCCTTGCCCTGGAGCCACCAGACGTTCTCCATGCAGTCCACAGCCGTCCTGTAAACAATCTGCTGGGCCTGGGAGAACATGATAATAGCAGGCCCTGCCATCCTGCCCTCTCCGAGTCGGGGACGGTCTGCAATTACCGTCTTCACCAACGCAGATAGGGCTCACAAAGGGCATACATTTTGTGAAGCTGTATACAACTTCTGCAAACTCTCTCCTCCTCTCCCTATTCAAGGCCAGGGCTCAGGCTCTCTCCCCCCATCCCACCCCTCAAATTTCTGCTGCAAGCCCCTGGTGAGGCATGCTTAGGGGAACACAGCCGCCGGGTCTTACTCACAACTCACGTCCATGACTGCCAACGTAGTTATGCTGGCGGGGCGGGTGGCAGGGGAGAGATGGTCCCTGCCGGACTATCACTGTGCCTGGAATTCTCCCATCAAAGAGCCAATCCTTTGGTAAATCATGGCTCTTATCAAGTTTCTACTTGACGATGTTTATCTCTGCGGACACCAAAGACAATGTTTATTTCTGGGGACTTCTTCAGATGCCTAAACATGGAGCATATTAACGAGTATATCCGCATAGTCATGAGCTGGGTGCCGAGGGGGAAATGGTCTGAACAGGCCTGCTCTGAGTCTTAAAAGGCAGTCCTGGATGCCCACCACTCACTGTGACCCTAAGGCCCAGAAACTGGCACCAGGGAGTTGCCTCAGAGGAGGCTGGGAAGCAGAAAGAGCAGGAGCCGGGAGACTTCTGGGCTGCAGGAAAATCTACTGAGAGTGCCTGGATGTGACGTCACACCAGCCACTTCGTCCCTGTGTGCTTTAGCTTCTTCATCTGCAGTACGGGGATGACGATTCTACCAGTCAGGACAAGCTAGGTTATCCTGCTGTAACAAACAACCCCCAGTGCTCAGTGGCTTCCAGCAACACAGATTAACTTCTCCCTCATGCTGCAAAGCTACTGTGGGTCGACTAGAAGTTTCTGCTCAATGAATTCAGAACACCTACCAAATCAAGTGTTGCTGGTTGATGACTCAGAGGGGAAAAGAATAATGAAGATCTTGAGCCAGGAATCATGCTCTGGCCAATAAATAACTTAGGTCCTTTCTGTCCACACTCATTAGCCAGAATTAGTCTTCGGATCTGTTCAAGCACAGGGGCCAGAAAGCCCAGTTCTGCCATGTGTCCTGGAGGGATAGAGCTGGAAATACCGGGTAAACAATATTACTACCTACCTCAAGAGAAAATGGAATTAAATGCCTAATAAGTTCTATGTAAGTACAGGCTTTTCTTATTATCATGACAATAATGATGATGTTCATTATTTGTAAGAATATTAAAATAGGACTCAAGTAACCTATCGGTGTAGGAATAGTTACTGTTTAAAATTGCTATTATAATAATATTAGAAAAATTGATGTAATGTCGAGAAGGGCCAGCCAGATCCTGGCTCTGCCTCTAATTGCTGCGTGATCTTAGGAAAGATACCGTCTGTCTCTGAGCTTGAAAGTCCTCTTTTATACAACAGAAGTCTTGGTCTCCATATCCAGGAATGAGTTGGAGGAGTAGGTTGAATATAAATAAAAGGAGTCAAGGGGCTGGGTTTGGCTCACTCCCATTAGTTGGGGTAGCATGCACCCCTTGGTGTTGAGCCCAGGAAAATCTTTGACATCGGAGCTGTCTGCATCAGGCTTATGAATCTCAATCCCTAAATTATGGGTGACAGAGGCTTCTTGAAGAGGAAATGAATTGTTGCAACACAATCCATCCATGTTGTATCGATATGATTAGCTAGTTATCCATGGAGTGCAGTAATTTGCTTTGATTTTTAAGTATCCGTTAGCAGCCAAGTCCTAATGAGGCGGCTCTAAATTGATTAGATACTCCAAGATACAGCACGGTTCACAGATTGTTTCAGAAAACTGTCAAGATCTCGAGACTGGCATTTCATTGGATTTAATGATTGCTAGAGAAGGTGTGCATCCTAGCCAGATACAATCACATTTGTCAGCATGATCCTTTTAAGCACAATTCAATTAAAGTGTTATTCTCTAATTTTATTAGAACCGGAGCCCAGCGCTAATGCAAGCTCCCGATATTGCGTCAGGAGGGAAGTGTGCACAATTTAATTTCCCTAATTGGAGTTTAGTGATCTAACATGCTTTTCATATCTTAATTCTTGGGATAATCTCCGGTTTTTGCACCTGCTACAATTCCTTTAATGGAAATAAAGAATCAGATGCAACTGTTACGCCTAGCCTGGAATCACTGGGTCACATCTGCCTCATTGAAGGGAATTAGCATGTCTGGATCCTTTGCTTTGACCTGATCCTTTCCCACTGATCTTGGCCTTGACTTAGGCATGGAGCATCTCTAGCCTGGATATGATCAGCTTTTCCAGCCAAGCAGGCAGTCTTGGAATGCAGGTGGTGGAAAGAACGTGGGCTAGTTTTGGATCTCAGCTTCATCAGGCATCCATCCATCCCCGCAGTCAGTACTGAGTGGGTGACAGCCACGTGCCGGGCACCATGTTAGGTGTCGAGGGTGCAAACGTGCGCAAATCAGACACGGCCTCTGACATCAAGGCACTTACAGACTGCTGGGGGAGAGCATTTTAATCATGCAAATAACAGAATAATTGCCATTGTGATAAAAGATGTGAGGGGAAAGACTACGTAAGAGACCTTGTCCTACTCCGATTGCAGGGAGGGCCTCTGAGGATTTCAGCCAAGACTCCAAGGAGATTTCCCGGCCGGAAGCCCTCCTGCAGGATCCCCTCCGGCTCAGCCCCTCCCCCAGACAAGTCTTTCCCTCAGGTCTTGGGCAGAGCCCCAGAGCTAGGACAAGACTCATCTTTCAGAAAAATAAGCCGAGGCTCTAAGATTAGAATATGCTCATCCATGTCTGGAGACCCGGGTTTTGGAACTGCCTTTGATTAGGAACAAAACAAAAACATAAGAGTCTGAAGAAGTAGAGGGAGCCTGACAGGTACCGAGGGAAGAGCACTGGACTGGGACTCAGGTCATTTTGCCAAATGGACTCTTGTGCCCCTTCCGAAATCCAGCCTCATGTTCCTTAATCAAGTCGGCTTTGTCCCAGGCCAGCACTGCTCAGCTCGGCCGCGTGGCCGGTGGGCTCCTGACTCAGAAGCAGCGAACCGTTGAGCTGTCAGTGACCTGGCCGAAGACACGAGCTGACTGAGCCTCGTCGCTTCCTCAGGGTCTGACCCAGGGATACCAAGAGAAGGAAGCATGGCAGAAGCACTGTCATGACACAGCGGAGTGGCAGATGGGGGCCCGTGGACTTGCTTTAGTCAGACGTTAGAATAGAAGCTTCAAACTTGAATTCGTTGCTAACATCGCACAAAACCCAGGTACCTGGCTCCGCCTGCGAGACCGGGAGATCAGGCCGTGTTGGACCCACACGCCTGCTGGGCAGCACTTGGCTCAGGTGCACCCAGGAAAACAAAACCCACCCCAGGATCCAGCAGAGGGAATTGAATGAAGCCAGTTAGCGCCCAAGCTGGTGTTAGTGGAGGGGCCGGGGGCTGTATTGTAGGCAGGTGACGTACCTGAGGCACAGGGAGTAACTTGTCCAAGGTCACGCAGCTAATAAGTGGGATTTGAACCTGCATTTGAACACACAAAGCTTGACTTTAGAATCTCAGCTCTTAACGTGCATTAGCTCATTTAGCGTCCCAACACGCTGTGACGGAGGTCCTATCGCCGCCTGCATTGTAGAGGCAGGAAGCTGAGCTGTAAGGAGGAAACGGGATTTGCCCCTGGCTTCACCTTGTCAGCAGCCAGCTCACAGGCCTGTCCATGTGGCTCCAGCCCATTCCTCACATCCACCGCCAGGATGAACGTACGAGGGCAGGTACGGGCGCTGACCAGCTCTGACTGTGTCCTTACCACGTGTCAGCCCCTGTTCCAGCTGCTTTGCAAGTATTAACACACCCTTGCATAACCCTATAAAGGACATATAACTTACCCCCATTATACATATGAAAAAACGGAGGCCCAGAGAGCTTAGGTAATTTGCCCAAGATCACACAGCTGGTAGGTGGCACGTCTGGCTCCAGGGCTCTTCTGTTTTCTGCCTTGTCTCCTGGACAAGGGCCCTCCATAGGCTTCAGGGGCACTGACCGCTGTGCAGACATGGCATCTCGGAGTGGAAGACGGTGTCTGGCGAAACACTGGCCTCCCTGACTCTGAACAGCATCAGATGAATGGCTGAAGGCTTCCGGATGGAGACCAGGCCAGGGGTCGGGAAGGCCCCTCAGCCAGAAGAGCCAGGACCTAAGAGTAAGCAGCTCCTGTGTGAGGCTCCTGGGGGCGGGGTTCCCACTAATGGAAACCCACAGGGTGTGCCCAATAAAAGATGTTGCTGATGGGGAAGGTGGGCTCCTTGCTCTGCACAGGGGTGAGCTCACTGTCAGAAACAATTAGGGGTCAAGTTTGTCTGTGAGCCTGGCTGGAGGCCAAGGCAGGGGAGTGGGAAGATGAGAGGGGGCTATTAAAGCAGAAAGAGAAGCAGACCAGAGGAGAGGAGGGGGAGGGGAGTGAGATTGAGGGGCAGAGAGAAGAGAGACATATTGAAGCAATTGGAAAGAAAGTAAAAGGAGAGAGAATAATTTCGAGCAAGCACTTTTAATCTCCCCTGGCCCTCCGTATCCCTCACCCCATTCCTGTTTTCCTCCCCTCTCAAAGTCGGTGATTAAGCTATTCTATCAATAACAAATGGAACGAGACTGAGGTCTTGGAAAATGATTTCGGGAAATAATTAAATAATTGTCTTTGTGAAAACTGGCCACATAAAATGATTCTCTCTAACCTTTTCCTCCCAAGATGGGATGGGTGGGGGGGGGAAGGGAAGGGGGACCAGGCCACAGACCTGCGGGTGGATTACCTCCCAGTCTCTCTCATGGGTGGTGAGGATTCATTTCATCTCATCATTGTGCCTGACTGTCCTGGTCAGGTAAGTGCTCGCGACAGTGAAGAATGACATGCGGCTCCAGAAAGGGCACCAGAGAAATAAAAGCCGGCCTCCAGCCTCCATCCCCCAGATGCCAGCACCCAGGATGCCAGGGAACCCAGGACTCCTCTGAGACACCAGCAAAACTGCTCCCCTCCTGGGACCCAGGGAAAGAGAGGTTCACCCTAATCATGCCCCAGCCCCAGAGCAGAGTAGGCTTAGCGTGGTGCTTGAATTTCATGATTCAGGCAGAAAGATGAGTTTGTCCCCCAAAACAGCAACTTTTGCTAACACTCTTTTCTTAAAGATTTAGACGATTCTAAATCTTAAATTCAGAGTTTCTGGTTAGAATGCTAGCTAAAAGTCAGCCCCTGCGAAAGTCTCTGCAGGTCATAACAGGTGAGTTTTCTTTTCTTTTTATATTTTATACAAACAGTGTTGATGGCAGCATCACTAAGTGAGCTGTGGTCTCCACTTGGGTGTGGCTCCTTCTTTTCTCCCTCCTTTTCTCCTTTCTTCCTTTCCTCCTTCCCTCCCTCCTTCCTTCCTTCCTTCCTTCCTTCCTTCCTTCCTTCCTTCCTTCCTTCCTTCCTTCCTCCCTCCCTCCCTCCCTCCCTCCTCCCTTTCTCCTTCCTTCCTTCCTTCCTTCCTTCCTTCCTTCCTTCCTTCCTTCCTTCCTTCCTTCCTCTCTTTCTTCCTCCCTCCCTCCCTCCCTCCCTCCCTCCCTCCCTCCCTCCTTCCTTCCTTCCTTCCTTCCTTCCTTCCTTCCTTCCTTCCCTTTCTCACTCCCTATTTCCCTTATTTCAACAAATATTTACTGAGCACCTACTCAGTGCCAAACCCTAAGCTCTGGGACTAGATCGGTGGACAAAACAAACAAGGTCCCTGCCCTCATGTAATTCACATTCTATTGAAAAACTACAGACAATACACAAACAAACCACAAGCAGCAATACTACACATGGTGTTGAGTGCTATGCAGAAAGTGTACAAGGCTCATTGGATGGGGGAGGGTGGGTTGGGGTGGACAGGGGCACCAGGAGGCTGGACAGGCTGGGAAGGCATCTCTGAGGGGCTCTGTGCACAAACGGAAGAGCAGGAGGAGGTGGGGTCAGGACGAGAGGCGGGGTCAGATCATGCGCGACCCACACCTACTCTGGTTGAGATTCGCGGTATTTGGCTGCTGTCTGAGAAGTGGACATGGAGGCAAGGGTCCCGGTGAGAGGTGGGCCCGGTGGAAGCGGTGCGAAGGCTGAAACTGGGGGAACCCTGGATGCATTCTGCTGGTGAGCTGGTGAGATTTGTTCAGGGATTGGAGAAAGGGCAGAGTTATTCCTGGATGATGGCAGGTGATGCCCCCAGCTGCTGAGCACCTTCACTGCGGGACAAGCGGAAGCAGACACCTCGACCTTCCTCCCCGAGCTCTCTGGCGGCCATCAGAGGAGAAGGCACTCCTCATGGAACATTTACTCTTGTCACCCCTGCCAGACGCCTCTCTGCAAAGTGTTATTACCCCCTTTTTGCACAGGGAAAAAATATATAGGCCTCAATTTCCATTGATCCATCCTGAATCAATGCTTTTAAAAAATCTCACGCACATTTGGCTTAAGAGCCAAAGCATGCATTTTATGTTTGGACATGGTGTCATCGATCGGAAGCACGCGTGTGCGCCCCACCTGCTGGAGCCCCCTGCCCACCCCCGAGGCCGGCCTGGTCACAGCGCGTCCTTAATGGCCTTGCCCCCGCCTGCACCTTCGATGCCTCCCCTGGCCCTCAGCACGGGGCCCTTTCTCGGGTTTTTTGAAAGGATCGATGAGGTGCTGAGGCCTCCCGCTGCTGCCTGTCACTCACGCTCTGCCATCCCATAAATTATGAATCTGCCTCTCTCTCTCTCTGGCTCTGTCTAGTTTCTACTGCAGTCATCAGTGGTTGACTTTCCTCAGCCTCAGAGGCGGGGGGCAGTTGAACTTTGTGAGGACACGGTTGGACGGCAGGCTTAGGAAGCGGGCTGCAGCGGGGAGAGGGCGCAGCAGCTGCTGGTGTGACTGGAGGAGGAGGAGGGAGGAGCGGGCTGGGGCTGGGGCTGGGGCTGGGGCTGGACCTAGGCAGGGCTGAGAGCTTCCTGTGGTCCTGGGGCCTTCGCAGTGGCTGGGGTGGGTCAGAGCCCACCCTCTCCGCCCAGGAAGAAGGAACATATTTCTGCGATAGAAGAGACAGACTGAAGGCAGCATAGAATGTCATCTCTTGCTCGGTCTCCCACCCAGGATTTCAGGCCAACTGGGAATTTTGCTGAGGGCAGGGCAAGCCGAGGGTAGTGAAGACAGTGGGCACAGCACCAGTCTGGTGGGGAGTGGGCTTTCCCCATGCAGGGGCCTTCAGACCACTCACCCGGAACGGGGAGCGTCAAGAGCAGTGGGCTGGAAGGCCGGAGGCCGAGTTTCTGCCCCTCATCTACTGGGTGACGAGAGACCAGCCTGTTCTTTTTTTTTTTTTTATCCTCACCCGAGGACATTTTTCCATTTTTTGTTCAGATAGAGCGGGAGGGAGAGAGAGGAAGAGAGAGAGAGAGAAACATCGAGTGGCTGCCACCCGCACGACCAACCAGGGCCTGGGACAAACTGCAACCGAGGTACGTGCCCTTAGCGGGAACCGAATCCGGGTCTCTCTGTACCGCAGGCCGACGCTCCAACCGCTGAGCCAAACCGGCCAGGGCAGAGACCAGCCTGTTCTTTCCCTCGGAGGTATAGCCAGGAGATCAAAGCAGCTGACACTTGCAACAGCTGCCAATTATTGAGCACTTACTATGTACTGTCGCTGTTCATTTTCACAACCTGGGGACACTCACAATCCCTATGTGCGGCTGAGCAAACAGAGGCCAGAGAAGTTGTATCAGTTGCCCAAGATCACACAGCTAGAAATGAGGGAGACTTGAACCAAGGCCTATCCAGCTCCAGAGCCTATGCTCCTAGTCACTCTGCCCTGACCCCCTTCTGGTTCCCGAGGCCCCTTTCTGCTGGCATCCTCTTTGATCCCCTTAGACTGTTCCCATGGCCTTTGTACTCTCATCGACCCTGCGATCACTCACTGCCCCAGCCTCTGTGCTCGGGGCTGCCCCAGCTCTACGCTACGCAGGCCTCTCCTCCCTGTACCTTCTTTTCCCACCGCCAGTCTAATAACCACCATGCCCTCTGCTCTGTGCATATGACAATGGTGACTAATAGATTGGTATATTTTCTCCACCTAGTATATTTATGCAATAAAAAATAGAAAAAGATTTGAGACAGGAGTCCAAGTTATAATCTCTGCCTTGCAGTATGACCCAGACCAAATCCTCTCCTCTGTTTTGACCTCAGTTTCCTCATCTGTAAAATAGCTATAAGATAATGCTTGTTTTACATACCTTATAATAACAATGAGGCAGGAGAGACATGGGATCATTCTTTGAGATCAAAGTGGATAATAAATAAGGACATGTTTCAAAGCTATAAAACATCATACATGTGAAACGGATTGTGCAAACGTGAAGAGTGTTTTACTGTCACCTCAGAGAATAAGACTCTAACAGATGCTCTGAGTGACACTGGAGGAAACTAAGAAGATAGTCTTGTTATGCAGCTAGAGTGGCCTCTGTCTACTTACCTTGTGGTCCAGCCAGGGCCCAGGGCAGCTCTTTGGACAATGAGCACTGCTTTCAGGATGGGAATAATCACATTATCCCCATTCCAGTGATGTGAGTGGTTCTTGGTAAGACCAAGAGCTAGCACTTGGACAGAGTCCCCAAACCTCCCAGCCTCGGAGCGGGTCTTGCAGAGAGGAGGGTCTCCAACGTGAGTGGAGAATCAAGCAGAGGGGCCATCCATTCGGCACTTATTCACATATTCACCTGCGCGCTGAGTAAGCAGTGTGTGTGAAGTGCTTGGGGCAGTGCCTGGCACAGACTCGGTGCCAGAGTGTTTGTCTTTACCATCCACTCGTCCTTGCACTCAATCACAGGACTGGTTTGCACAGTTCTGGGGGTTGCCATTCATATGCAGGGGCCCTGCTCATTCCCTCTGGTAACCAGACACTGGGCCAGGGACTTTGGGCTTCACAGACAAATAAAAGAGGGTCCCCCCCTCCAAGGATTCACAGTCTGTAACAGAAGAGATCAGGATGTCTAGAAACATTAATAATTCCAACATCAGGTAGAAGGCAAGAAATAGTCATTACAAGGAAAAAAATGGAAAGAGGAGGAAGAGGAGTTTGAGAAGGGGGGAAGAGGCAGGACAAATGATGATCTCAGGGCTCAGGCAGGCAAAGTCTATCAGGGAAGCATCAGAGGTGAAGTCTAAAAATGTCTGCCCCACCTGCAGGGGGCAGCAGTGACCCATCTCTAGACAATTGCTTTTGTCCAGGAATGTGGGGCCAGAATTGCCAGGTATTCTGACTTATTTTAGAGAAGCTGGAAATCCAAATGTGTTTTTGCAATATTTTCTGATTTTTAAAAATGTAGTGTTAGTGTGGATCAATCAAAGGGCCAGAAGTTTGCAACATTTGCTTGAGCTTTACAGGAAGAAATCACTTCCTTCCCTGGGAAGGCTGCGTGGTGGTGATTGAGCCCAATCTTGAGGACTTGATAAGACTGGCATTTGAGATGGGAAAAGGGATTGATAGTGACCTTAGAATCCAGTTCATCTCTTCCATTTGACAAATTAGGAAACTAAGGCCTCGGGAACTTACTCCTTTTGGTTGCTAATTAATAGGAGACACAAAAATGAGGAGAAGTTTGGAAGAGTAGGTTGGGGACAAATTGTGGAGGACCTTCAATGCCAGGTTAAGAAATTTGGGTTTGAAGCAGCATGTGTGCCCAAGAGATAACACTTCTGAGCAGTTACTATATGCCAGGCTCCATGCACCATCTCACGTAATCTTCACAGTATAAACACTATCATCCCATTTTATAGATGAGTAAACTGAGGCTTAGCAAGTCTCAGAAACTTGCCAAGTTCACATAGCTGGTAAATGTCAGGGCATGTACTCAGACCTAGACCTCTCTGACCCCCAATAGAGCAAGAGGAAGAGGAAGCTGGATTTTTGAGAGATGCTCCATATTTTTAAATTCTCTAACTCATTCATTCCTGTTTTGTTTTATTGACTTGAAGATTAGGTTTCCACATTTCTTTAGAAGTCTTTCCCCGCCCCTTTTTAAACACAGCTGTCTTTGAGGGTGGGGAGGAGGGGTGTTTTAAACAGGAGTTGTTTAACTAATTGCCAATTATCTCTGAATAGGGTATGGTTTCCAACAGCTGTAAGGGATTTTGGTCCCCATCCATTGCCTACTGTTGCTGGTACTTGGAGTGTGTTGAGATATTCTTGGCCTCTTGCTTCAAAGAGACAAACCAATGCCTTCCCCTCCTCCATTCTTGTAGACTCTCAGCCCTGCTTGTGTATAGACTGGCTTAGGAGGGCGCTGACTACTTCTGACTGTAAGAAGGTGAGTAAAGACACCTCTTCTCTTCTCTTCTCTTCTCTTCTCTTCTCTTCTCTTCTCTTCTCTTCTCTTCTCTTCTCTTCTCTTCTCGCCCCTCCCCTCCCCTCCCCTCCCCTCCCCTCCCCTCCCCTCCCCTCCCCTCCCCTCCCCTCCCTTCCCCTCCCCTCCCCTCCTCTCTCTCTCTCTCTCTCTCTCTCTCTGAGCGTCTTGTGGTTTGGTATCTGTAGGGGCAGAGTTCTCCCCCAGGCCTTGGTACCCATGCTCTCCTTTCCCGGTGCGTTTACACATCCCTCTTATGTATGGAGTGGTCTCATTCAAATATGAGACCAGACTTTGCCTCCACCATCTCGAATCTAGCAGAAAGCTCAAATATGAGATGCCAGAAGACCCCAGTGTAGATGGGTGATGTTAATTGTCCCTTCTGGTTCTGTCTACTGGATTCCTGGGAACAGGCCGAGGGGCAAACCTTTGTAATTGTTAATCTTCTTATGCTTAAGATACCATACTGTCTTTGATGTTTCTAAACATGTTGACTCCTATCTTGGTTGAGGGTGTGTGGCCCAGACAGGCCAAATGCTTGTTTTGTCTTTTGTCTTCCTCCAAGAGGGCTCAGTGATGATATGTTCACCTCCAGCTGAAACATGAACAACTCCTTCTTCAAAGCCAGGTTAGGGAAATGGGGGTGGGGGACAAGATGCAATGACACTCAGGGCCACTCGACCCCCGTCCCCAGAAATCACACTTAGTATGAGTCATTTTCTCACCCAAGTTCCATTGTATTCAGGTAGATGACCTTGTCCATTAAAAATTCCTCCCACTGAAATAGAAAGGGGGGGGCAAGGGAAGACTTTTTAAAAAATCCATCCATATTTCTATGATCAAGTCAATGCTAGTTGCTGTAACAAATAAAACCAAAAAATGTATAATGGCTCAAAGGCAAAGAAAATTTATTTTTCCTCGATGTCAAGTCCAAAATGAATGTTCCTGATTGGAGGTGGATTTCCTCCAAATGATTCAGAAATGCATATTTATTGCCTTATGTTCCTTTTATCTTCAATAATGGTTGCCAAGGTTGCTGTGTTCATCTGAACAACTGGTGGAAGGAGAAAGAGACAGTAGGGAAGGCACACCATTTCTTAACTGCTAGTGCCTGGAGATAGCATGCATCACTTCCTATCAGATTCCACTGGCAAGAACTAGTCACATGACTTCACCGAGAGGGAATGCTGGGAAATGTAGGCCTGGCAGCTGCTTCCCACAGAAAAGCTGTCCTACAGAAGTGGAAGCAGGAATCTGGGGTGGACAGTTAGCCTCTTTGCCACATACTTGAGATGTGAGGAGACAGCTGGGATATAGGAGGAAGAGAAAGCAGTAGAGTTGGGGTCAGAGGCTATGGATTTGAGTTTCAGAGTCTGGCTATGTTGGGTGAGCCACTTCACTTTTGTGAGCCTCGGTCTCCTAATCTGTAAAATGGAGATAATGCAGAATGCAAAGAGGTAATAAGGGTGACCCTGTTATAACTATTAAACATTCTACCTGTGGTTGCTCACTAAGCTTGGATGTTACAGTATTTTTGAGGAAATGTGATATGGATGATGATTTCTATGGATTTTAATTTTTCCTGAAAAAATATTTGAAAGAACTAGCAAAGCTGGGCCTGCAGAAATATGTGGTGACTATCTGCTAGAACTGAATGTAGCTAAGGTATTGCTGTGAAGTCCTCTGCAGTCCCCACCACTCCCACACGTCCTGCAGTGTGCCCACTGGCATGGCTGTCTGGCCCTTGTCAGCAGGTAAGTTTGAGACACCTGAGCTATATAAGTGTCCTAGATGTTAATGATTATGATTGAATTCAAGCTTTAGGAATGTTTTACTTCTTTCCAAAGGACTTAGTCAGTGCCAAGCCTCCACCCCAGCTGCAGAATCTTGAGCATTGGCCTAATTAACTGATCAGCTCTAAAAACTGCTGATTAACACTGAAAGCCAATGTAAGTTTTTTTAACGGTTGATTTTTATGTTGGCAGAGCACTATGTTATGAATACCATAGCATAACCTTCGAGATCTTGTTAATTTTCATAAGATAATGAATGGGAATTCCTGGAGAAAGTTTTATTCCAGAACTCAGAGCCCTGTGAATCCAGTAATATGATGAGGAAGTTGGCCCAACGAGCCCAGTGCTGGGGAGAATGACTGGCTGACAGGTGAATGGACTGGCGTCAGTGGCCTGGCTTTGTAGGAGGAGGGTGGGCATCTCCGCCACAGTCCACTTGGATATCACTGGGAAGGCAGGACATGAACAGTCATGGGTGCCTTTGAACTGTCTGCTGACAGAGAGAAGTTAGGAAATAGTCGTACATGACTGCTGGGCAGAGCAGGCAACACTGAGAGGGAGAGGTTAGGAGAAAGGAGGGAAAGGAGGAGGAGGCGGGAGAGTAGGCAGAGGAGAAGAAGAAGAATTCTGAGTAAATTATTCAGGATAGACTAAAGTATGCTGTTATAACAAAGGACCCAACATCTCAATGGCTTAAAACAACAAAAGTTTATTTCTTGCTCACGGT
Organism: Molossus molossus; assembly: GCF_014108415.1. Classification (NCBI taxonomy): domain Eukaryota; kingdom Metazoa; phylum Chordata; class Mammalia; order Chiroptera; family Molossidae; genus Molossus; species Molossus molossus. The sequence continues at coordinate 44,229,814 of NW_023425357.1, forward strand.
ACATATCCATCGAGGGTCAGCAGGGGTCTCTGCTCCACGTCGTCCTCAGTCTGGGACCCAGGCTGATGGAACCTCCACCATCTGGAACATCATTACGGGAGGGAAAGAGAAAGAGAAAGAGTGGTGAATCAGGCACTGACTTTTAAAGAGCCCACCCGGAAGTGACTTACATCACTTCTACTCACATTTCATTGGCTAAGGAAGTCACATGTGGTGCTTTCCTCACAACGAGTGGGAACTACAATCCTACCACGTGCCCAGGAGGACAACTGGAAAGTCTGTGAACAGCCTTCATGTCTGCCTCTCGGAAGATCCCAGGATTCTGGGTCTGGAAAGGATCTGTACTAATTAGGATTCTTTGGGTTACAAAAATAGAAGGTAAAACTCAAACTACATAAACCGAGGGGAATTTATTGCCTCACAAAATGAAAAAATCCAGTGGTAGCTCTGTCTGTCTTCAGGCAAAGCTTAATCCAAGGGCTCAAGGGCTCTAAGGTCTGGTCTTTGTCCACCTCTCAGCTCTGTTCCCTTCCATGTGGACTTCGTTCTCAGGTTTCATAGCCCCAAGGTTCCGATCTATAGGAAGAGAAGGCCTCTACCTCCTTCCAACTTTAATAACATCTTAGATCTCAATCTTACTGAACCAAAGTGGGTCATGTGCACATTCTTGAACCAATCACTGTATCCAGGGGGATAGACCATTGGTCAGACCTAAATAATATGTTCAGCCCTAGAATCAGAATTGAATAACTTCACCCAAAGCATTAGGACCCAGGAGAAGGGAGATAAGGTTCCTAAGAAAAATTAAGGATACTAGACTAGAATAAATGTCCAAAAATATGCACAAATGAAATCACACATCTACTACAGAATATAGAGATGCTCCAACCCAGTGGTTTTCCAAGTGTTGTTTTGTAAACTTGTTCAGGGGCTGCCTGCAAAGGCCGGGATAGGGTTCCTGCACTCTGATCTCCCTTTCAATTTGAGCAATTGTGCTTCTCTTGTTATATATATTTTAGAATTCCATGTAAGATTTCTTTGGAACTAAAAAATAAAAATTGAGATCCTCTGTTTTAAAGAGTGTGTGTGGGGGGGGGGCGGGGTACGGGAATGAAACATCACTGTTCTTTAATCCCACCTCCTCATTTTACTAAAGTAGAGATTGAGATTCAGAAAGAAGTAGATGTCTCTTCAGGTCTCATTAGCCAGAATTGGTCACATGACCACCTAGCAGCAAGGGAGGCTGGGAAAGTGAGCATCTGGCAAAGGGGAATGGAAGTATCTCAGCTGGCCTAGACATAAACGGTTCATCCCCTAGGGCTGGGATACTACCATCCCAAAGTTGGGATTCATTTATGAAAAAAGAAGGAAGGCAATGGCTCTCCGAGAGCTGTCAGCCATGGTGGTATGTAGCTGATCTCATGGAAAGTTTCTTAAGACTAGGACTGGGCCTTATGCCTTTGTTTATTTCCCCACTGGTCTATAAAATTTGCCTGCAATGATCTCCTTCAATCCTCACAACAGTCCTATGAGACACTGAATCATACACTGATTTTTATTTATTTATTTATTTTATCCTCACCCAAGGACTTTTTTTTTTTTTTTTTTGCATTATCTTCAGATAGAGCAGGAGGGAGAGAAGGAGCAAGAGAGCAGGAGAAAGAGAGTGAGGGAGAGAGAGAAACATCGATGTAAGAGAGACATATCGACTGGTTGCCACCCACACGATCCCAACCGGGGCCAAGGACAAACTGCAACCGAGGTACATGCCCTTAGTGGGAACCGAACCCGGGACTCTCTGGTCCACAGGCCAATGCTCTAACCGCTGAGCCAAACTGACCAGGACCATACACTGACTTTTAAAATGTCCACTGGAATGGACTCTTATCACCCTGTTTGTATCCCATTTTACAGATGGAGAAACTGAACCTCAGAGGCGAATTAAGTACCCAAGTTCACACAATTGGTCAATTTTGCTTATCGCTTACTTTATCCCTTCAGCACAGAGAGGGGCAGAGCACTGATGGGGGAGCTTTAAGCACTGACCTTTCGCTAGAGAGCTGTTGACTGTGGAGGTGGAGGGAGAGTGAAAACCCTGTCATGCCGGGCGCAGGAGGCAGCTTTGCAGCAGCCAGAGACAAAACAGTGCGGAGCAGCCCCGCAGCTTCACCGGTGTAGAGCGTCCAGTTGGAAGACACATCGTGCTTGGGAGTTTGGGCCTTGTAAGAGGGCAACAGCGAGCCCTTGGATATTTCAGGGAAGGGAACACTACTACTGCAGGGAGCAGGACTCTCGCTGTGAGGTCACTGAGGGGTGAGAGATGGCCGTGGCCTGGACCCAGTGATGGCGGGAAGAGTGAGGGAAGTAGGGACTGAGGAAGCTGAATTCACCGAATTGCATCCAGATTTGGTAACTGGACGAGACACTTCGGAGAAGACGGGAAAGGCCGAGACTGCCTCTCAGGTTTCTAGACGGTGGTGCCATCTGCTCAGGTGGGGCAGGTGGGGGACAGCATGGAGGGACATGACCCAGGACAGCTTGGTTCCCAAGCCCGCAGGTAATCAGGATGCGCTCTGAATCCCTGTGCTTGGCGTTCAGTGGAGAGAGCAGGGCTCAGGCCTGGGCGGGGCTGTTAGGAAGCCTCCCTCACTGGCTGTGGGTACGCTGGGAGTCCAGGTCCTCAGGCAGCCAGCCCCACACCCTACAAAGAACATCGAGCAAAGATGAGTGCTTCTCACTGGTTCCCGCCTCAGAGCCGCACGGGCCTGTGCCCCTCCCTCCCACCCAAGATAGACACCGGGCCCTCAGCTTCACCGAAGCACTGACTACCAGGGTTCTCCAGATAGACTCTGGCCAGTACTTTATCACTTTCTCAACCTGTACCCTCACAGCATCACCTGGATGCTCTGACCCACTACCCTAGGACTCTGCGGCTGGCACACTATGGTTAGAATCTGTGTAAAGTCTACAAAGATAAATGATTTAAACATTTGATAAACTCAACTAAAACATTGAGTGGGAGAATAAATGCCCACACAAGCAAAGCAAAAGTAAGGGTTGCCCTCCCAGGCCTTAAGACACACTGCGAAGCCCTAGTAAGACAAACAGTATGGCACTGGCTCCAGCCGAATGGACCACGAAGCTCAGAACCAGATCCAAGCATTTATGGACCATAACTAATGACGAGGCCAGTTCAGAGCTCACAGAAATGTGTGCTTTTTAGAAGCTTCTTGGTTCCAGCTCTTTTCACAGTCACTCAAAATGTCACCAATGGACATACGGGCTTTGTAGATGGTACTAAAATGAATGACTCCTAAAACGCTCCACAGACATGCTCCCAGGACACAGACACTATCATCATTACTTTACTGTGGTGAAACTGAGACTCCGAGAAATTAAGCCACTTACCCAAGGTGGCACAGCTGGTACGTGGCAGAGGTGCGGTGCAGACCCAGCTTCCCCTGACCCCAGAGCCTGGCACTCTGCTGTCCCCGCCTCAGCAGCAGCCCCATGGAGAGGAAGCAGCGTGAGCAGGTGCCGTTGAGAAAGCCCTAGAAGGCTCCAGGAGCACTAGAGCCAACCTCGGAAGGGTGAAGGGATTCAGACAAGTGGGCAGGATGGGCTCCTCTGAGCAGAGAGAAAGGGCCTGGGGAGTGACTGTTTAGCCAGTGTGACCACAGCAAAATAAGAAGGGTCTTGGGAGTCGGGGTCACGTAGGAGAGTGAGGTCAGACAGATGAAGAGCTTCAAATGGCAGAGAAGAATTGGGACTGGAACCTTTGTGAACGTCAGCGCTGATTTTGCCCTTCTCCTGCTCTACAACTCCCGTAGCTCCCCTGGCCACTGACTCCTGGCTCATAAGCTAAGCGTTTGTAGATGGAAAGACGCAGGGAGAGCCTAGAGGCAGACACCTATTAGGAGACTGAGGTCACAGTCTAAGAGGGAGAGGACAAGAACTGGAGGGGAGGGGAGGAGAGCATGCACTTCGGGGCAGGGTTTTATGGAATGCACCCACCCCACCCCGCACCCTGTTCCTCTCACCAAATGGAGGGTCACTGCTTCCCGGCAGCATCAGATAACATTTCCAGCTCAGAAAATAGCTGGTACCTTATTCTACTCACAGTATAATTGAGCCATGAATAGTCAGAAAAAACAGCTAATGCCCAAAGCAGCAAAGAGTAGCCAGCAACTCTCTCTGGGCTCCATCTAGGCCCAGGAAATGAGAGTCAGGTATTCCTAGGTTCATATCCTGCTTTGATACCTACTTATATAAGTAAACTGTCCAGTGCCTTAGTGTCCTCATCTGTAAAATGGGGTAATAATGGCACCTACTCCACAGATTTGATGAGGCTCTACTGAGATCATATATGTAAAACCTTTATTATAATAAGTGGCATATACTAAGAGCTTGATAGGGTAGCTATTATTATTGACAACAAAATAATGATTTAGGTAATGTGTTAACCCTTGAACTTTGTGATTAGCCGCTTTTAGCAAAGGACTTGGTGTCGGAATTCTCAAATATCATTTATTTCACCCTCAAAGAAGAGACATGAGTCTTATGACTCAGAAATATCAGATGAAACAAATGGCATTCAATGCAGTTGGAGAAGTTATGAATTACCACTCCTCCCGCTCTGGAGATTGCTAATTATAAATTGATAGAGAGCTAGATGGACAGATAGTAAATCATGAAAGCTAAACATATTTTCCCTGCTTCAAGTACTGATTGCTATTTTTTAAAAAAAGGAAGGAAAAGGGAAGAAAAACCTGTTCTCCCTCCACATGCCCCTGCTTGTGTGACAGAAGTCCATGGTGTCACCTCTAGGAGTTTTCATTATTCAGCAGATTTTGGAATGAGTGATTGATGTAATTAAAGTTATTGGTAAAGAAAGACTCAGTTACCAAGGAACAGATGAGTCAGCAGAAAGTTTAAGTAATGAAATAATGTTCCAAGCAGTGATTCTTAAAATGAGCTTTAAAAAAAAAACAAAAAAAATACTCTAGACATCTTAACCATTGCTGGTCAGCAAAAAGGTGTAAAGTAGTTAAGAACTGGAGAAAACATGCTACACAATTTAGGAAATTCTCAGATGGAGTCATTTTCGATAAGATGAAACCATATTTATTGAGTAATAATGACAAGAGCATCCATTTGTGGAGAGTGAACCACGCTTTGGTGGGCTTTGCTTACATTGTGTCATTTAATCCTCACCCTCTGTGGTAGCTACTGTTATTATTCCTGATCTATTGATAAGGACACTGAATATCAGAGGCTCATTCCCATCACCACAGGTCCCGGGCCTCTGTTCAGACTTCTCAGTCACTTAAGTCTCACTAATACATTCAACACAACAGGGTGCAGTTAGGATTTGAACTTAGGTCTGTCTGAACCCAGAGCTGTTTAAAAATTCACATTTTTATGAGAAAATACAAGTAAGTATATTGCCTTGGGGTCCATTCGTTCGTTTTCATTTCCACCAGCACGTCCTGAAGCACTTGAGCCCAATCTCAGAAGGCGAAGGGTTCAGACAGGACACTCCAGCTTTGGCCGCGGCATTACGAAGATGAGGGGGCCGGGAGCCAGTCAGAAGGACAAGCTGTAGTGTGTACAAGGTGACAAAGGCCCAGAGGGAGTGGCAGAGGGGAGGCAGTTGAAGGAGGCCTCTCAGGAGGGTGGATAACTTCGGGGTGCATGCATGAGAGGCGTGGGGGGAAGAGAGGTGTCTGCGTGGTCCTGAAGTCCTTCCACTGGCAGTGGGACCGGATGGAGGAAGGTGACAGAAGCTGACCTGGGGCTGAGGTGGAAGTAGGAATTGTGGGGGGAGGGGACTTCAGTTTGGGACATTTTGAATTTGAGTTGCTTGTGGTCCTACTGGCTGGAGACATACTTCACGTGGCCCAGAGCAGGGGTGAGAGTTGGGGCTGGATGCAAAGCCAGGTGTGCCACAGGGCCACCGAGGGGCATGGCAGGCTTCCGGGCAGGTGGGGGAGGGTCTACCTGATGAACAAGCTATGCTGAAGGTCCTCCTCCAGGGAGAAAAGAGAAGGGAAAGGGGCAAGGGAGGTTGACTTTTAAGTGACATCATAGCCAGGAACCCAACAACCCCCCACTTATTAGCACTAAAGAAAGTCACCCTGTGTCACTGGGTAGCTTCAGGAAGAAGCATCTGAAGTGAGGGTCATGAGGGACAGCTGGGGCAGGGACCTCCCAAAGGGAGATGGCATCCACCTGTCAAACCCACCAACCCCTTCCCCAAACTTTGCTCAGAGCGGGGGACCTGAGCCCCTTGTCCCTGCAGAGAAAAGAACGGCCAGCATCCTTGGTGGTGTCCAAGAGCACACTGGGTCGTGGGTCTTGACCTCTTACCCCCAAGAGTGACACATAGACATGAAAAGGGGACCTGGGCGTCACAGAGCCAGTGGGGTGGACAGCCCACCGGCAAGTGTGAGGTGCTCCTGCCCCCCCAGAAGAAAAGGGTTATTGAGAAGGGGCAGTGCAGGGAGCAAGGCGGGGACAGGCAGGCAGCCGCCCCTGGCTTTGTCACCAACCAGCTGTGATCCTCACCAAGTTGCTTTCCTTTCAGGGCCTCAGTTTCCATAGATGGGAAGTGAGCAGTGACTGTTTCCAGTATGGTGGGCACTTCTTCGCTTACCACGTGCAGTGGCTTTACGGGGCATGAAGAGATGCCCACAAGGCCCCAGGATTTTGAGGGCAGCCTGCAAAGCAGAAGGTATGAGCTTGGGGAACCTCAGGAATAGCCAGAGCTGCTGTGAGGTGCCCATCATATTCAAAGCTCAGGGGCCAAGCGCTTCATCTAATTAATTTTTTTATATATATAACTGTCTTCCGCCGATGGCTAGTGATACTAGTTTCTCCGTTACAGTCGCTGTATAAATATGCCTTTCAAAGGAAGTAAACGGTGACAACATTTGAAGGAAATTATTCTGCAAAGGGTTGTTTCAACAGTTGGAGGCCAAGTATCCGGAAGGTGGGGCTCAGTGGGGTACATTTTGAGGGGCACTGAGCAAAGAGAGCTCGTTCCTTGCAGTCTTTGGTGCTTCGGAGCCTTCTCAAACATCCCTACATGTTCTAGGACCTGCCAGGCAATTCCCAGATTAAAAGGGAAAGTTACAAAGAAAAAAGAGAGTAAGGATGAGAAAAAAAAAACCTGGACAGAAAAACAACTCCACCAACCAAAATAAACCAGACCGACGATTTTTCTACCACACTCTTCATGAGAGCAAAGAGGTGGTGTTTACGCCAAATGAGCCCTTTTCTCTGCGTCGCCACTAATCCACTCTTCTGTGTCATCCAGGAAAATCCATCCTCAACGACCAAAGAACATCTGCACGTATGAGTCTTTGGAAAAAAAGCCACAGGATTTGGATTTAGATGCTGGCTACAAATACAGGGCAAACAAAACTAACAAACAAACAAAAAAATCCTTGAGGTTTGGATCTAAAAAACAAGTCTCAGAAATGACAACTATGTGGTTAGTCTCATGTCAAACGCGTTAACTGGGAAAGTGTCTGGGGTGCTCTGGAACTGTGAGGGTGTTCAAATCGAGGGCTAACAGATGTCTCACTCTGCTTGAAAGATGTCAAGATGCTATTCCTAAGGGCCTGTGGGTTCTCTGGGGACAAAGCCACTGATAGTTTTACAGAAAAAGTCCCCAAGCTGACGACCATAGCAGTCAAGGAAAGGGTTCAGGGAAAAACAGTCAAGCTGAGACATGGGGAAAAAAAGGCAAGAAAGAAAAGAAATTCAAATCAATGCATGAAAGACCCAGCACTCAGGAACTCGGCCCAACTCAAACCTGTATCTGACAGGAGCTGCTCCTCTGTAAAGTGATGGCCAAGGAGCATTAATTTTTCTCGCGTTACGTGAGATCATTGTGGGCAGGCGGAGAAACACTTCCAACAGAAGAAATGAGCAAATCTTTTCAGAGAGCAATTATTTAGGAAAGGACACCCTCCCTGGCAGGGGCAACAGTCCCTGCTCCTCGTCGCTGGTGAGTGTCTGGGAGAGATGGCACCTGCCGAGCTTCTCCCTTGTGCCTCCCTCCTCTGCTTCACACGGGTCCCGAGTCCCGCATCCCGAGGAGGCAGCCAGGCCCCAGCAGCCTTCCAGGAGGCCTCAGATGTTTCTCAGCCCGGCCTAAAAATATCTCCCTTGACAGGCTGTCACAGTGTCTGAGACTCCATTATAAATTCATTCCTCTCTGTTAAGGCATTTTGTTTCCAGGACTTCTCTGTTAAAATAGAGATCTCCCAGAGAATTTAGATTGGGTGAGGCAGAGGGAGAAGGCCTAAGAGTCAGGAGACCTGGGATTCCCATTTGGTTCTGCCTATAAACTCTCTGTGTGAGTTTGGGCAGGTCATTTTCACTTCCTGAACCTCAGGTTCTCCACTGAGAAAAAAGAAAAAGACAGACAGATATACAGGGGGAAGATAGAGTAGTCAGAGAACTGAGGTCTCTGGAGTCAGGAGAGAGAATGTGTTCACTGTAGGGTTTGCCCAGGACCCTGTGAACTTTGCCACTGTTTGATGTCTCAGTAAATACCACCAACCCCACCCCCCCGAGTCCTGGGGTGCTCAGGCCCAAATCCTTGGAGGCATCCAGAATGTTCCTCCTCTCATCCCATACACACAATCCATCAGCAAAGCCTGTTGACTCTACCTTCAAAATACTGCTCAAATCTGACCACTTCTTCCCACCTCCCTGGCTACCTCCCTGGTCCAAGGCAGCATTATCTGCCCCTGGATTCTCCATCAGCCTCCTAACTGGTCCTTGCTTCTACTCTTGCCGTCCGAAAGTCTTAGCTCCTCACACTTGACTTTAAATCATAAATTAGATCCTGCCATTCCACTCAAAACTCTCCTTCTCTGCTTCCCTCTCTCTCTCTTTCTCTCATCATAAAACCCAAAGATCTCACCAGGACCTATAACCTGAACCTGGCTTGGCCTTGGCCTTATCCCCTCCCACAAAGTTCTCCTTGCTGTTGTCTGAACCTGCTCCTACCTCAGGATCTTTGCATGTGCCATTCCTTCTGTCCAGAACTCTCTCCCCACAGATAGCTGCATGGCCTAGTCCTTAACGTTTCCAGGTCTCTGGTCAAATGCTACCTCCTCAGGGACCCTTCCCAGACTGCCCTCAGCATGTCCTTACCCTCCTTAATTTTTCTCCTAACCTTCATTACTGGACATTACGATAAGCCATTATCACATTCATTTGTTTGCCTTCCGTCTCTCCTCTACAGTGTAATCTTTAGGAGGGCAGGGACTTTGTTTTGTTCATCTCTACATCATAGGCACCCAGAATCGTCCATCTGGGATATAATAGGTGCTCAATTAGTATATGCTGGAGACAGAGAAAGGAACCGTTTACGTGGAACTGCACTAAATGGAGACCAGCCTAGCATTCCACTGGAGAGGTCAATGCCAAGGTCTTTCCTGTGCTCTGTTTCATCAGGGTAACATGTGCTAGACAGTCAAAGGTAGAATGATTGTTGGGAGATCTGTGTGGGCCTGTGGGTGTGTGTGTGAGGTAGGCAGGGTAGGTAAAGAATACCAGCTATATTTATAAGTTCATAAGGCTAAAGGTTCTTGACCAAAGGAAGTAGCTAAAAGGCCCTGGTGGACAGATTTCAGAAGACAGAAGCCTGCAGACAAAGGGTGGGTTATAAGTAGGAGGAGGTCTGAATTTTCCTGGGACCTAACCTGAAATTCAATTCTACCCCCAAGTCAGGTCCAGTCAGCTCCCCAAAATTCAGCTCTGATCAGGTCACTCCCCTAACTGCCTTTCTAGGCTCCCCAGTGTCCCCCCCACCAAGCCCCAAGGAATGGTGCAGGGCCAGAAGAGGTGAGGGGGATGGGGAGAGTGCTAAGGGACATCAGCCATTCCATCAGGATTCTTCCCAAGTCAGAACCCAAAGCCGCTGTTCCCCCATCCCTTGTCCCCAGGCTTTAGCGAGTGTCTCAATAAAGTGCAATTTTAGGACAGCATGACCCTAATAACTATATTGAACAGCAACTACATGCCACCCACATGAATCTTCACAAAACCAGGCCCCCTTTTTACAGATGACGCCACTGAGGTTCAGAGAGGGTATTTGACACAAGACACACAGCTTAGTAAGTTGCAGAGAGAGGACTGAGCCACCAAGGCCCAAGTATCCAGCCAGTAAGCCATAACGTCTCCATCTCCACAGGGTCTGGGGTGCCCTGGTCCACTCACAGTCCTGTTTTCTATGAGGCTGATGCCTCCGCCCCCTCTAGGCCTGCAAGCACAGGAGCCCTGGCCTCCCCAGGCCTGAGCAGCCAACCCGCAGGGGGCGATGGTGGCACAGCTAGAACCTGCGCCCCGCATCCGGGCGGGTCAGCAGAAAGCAGCGAAGGTCAAAGAACGCGCCCTGGCCCATGGTCTGGCTCTAGGGGAAACCCTTGTGAGGAGGAGCCGGGGAGGCCAAACCCCAGCTGTGTTCAGCGCCGCCGCCAGGCCGCCAGTGTGAACAGGCGCTCTCCATCCCTTGTTTGATGAGCAGCGGCCAATAAATTCATTAATCATCATTTTATGCCTCATCAAACCCCCTCCAAGCCCCTCCATGGGAGTTACACAAATTAGCCCCTGAAAAGACAGTAATTTCAGTTTAGCGAGGTAAGTGCTTTCTGATGGGCTCGGCGCACAGAGCTCTTCTGACAAGACAATCCATCAGCGCGTTGGGGACGGCCCGCCAGGCCCTGCCAGCCAGACCTCCCCCAGCCCAGCCTTGCCCAGCCCGCCTGGCCTTGCCTCGGGGGCTACTGGGGGAGGGTCCCCCGCCAGGGTGCCCCTTCGCAGGCTCCTTTGCACCCACCCTCGAGCTGTTTCTTCTGGCCTCTTGCCCTCGCCCACACCACTCTCCTTCCCAGCTCTTCTGGGCAGAAGAGAAACTTTGCGGGAAAACCAAGGCCCCAAATTGGGGAATGAACTTGAGCGAGGCCGAGGATGACGCGCGGCGCTGAAGTTCTGAACTCCAGGCCGGGAGGAAAGCGTCAGGAAACCCTCTCTCCTCCTAAAGTCTGGAAGTTCCAGGACCCCTTGCAATCCCTGAAGGGCTACGTGTACTGAGTGTGTACATTATTGGGGGTAGGGCATAACGCACGGTTTCCTGCCGACTCCCGACTCTGAAAGAAATCCCAGGCTCCAAAGGAGGGCCATCTGTGGACAGAGAAGGGGTCCTTCGGTCTAAAGGACGGCTTCACAGGCCCCTGGTGGCCAGGAGGAGGTCCGCGCCTGCCTAGTCTTTTTCGTGGCCCTCGTGTCTTTCTCTCAGAAGGCCACCTGGAGTGAAAGACAAGCCCGGGACAATCTATGAGTGGGCCTGGCCGGTTTGACTCCTGCTGGGGAAGTTGGGTAAGAAAAGTGAGGGGAGACCGTTGTAGTTGGGGGTGAGGTGATTGCAAGCGGGAAGCCCACGCTGCTCCTTCTCGCGTTCCGTGCTGGTGCACGGAGGATCCCACGGGGACCCTAGCCGGCGGGCAGGACCCATGCTAAGGAGGTCGACGAGGAGCCGCAGCTCTAGCCGAGGGTTCGGGCCAGCGCTCTGCGCCGGCCAAGAGCTTGAGTGCCGAGCGCCGCGCAGCGCTTTCATTGGCTTCCCCTCCACGCGGCCGCTGCGTGCCTCTGAAAATAAGTTAGCAAACGGGGAGCCGTTTATCTCTTTTATCTTGGGGCCTGATCCAATTAAATACGTGCACATTTACATTTGCATCCATCAGGCGGGAGCGCTGAGAGCCCGGGGTTTGCTTGGAGCAAATAAAAGCAGGTTTCACTGGGAAAAGTGGCGTCTGGGCCCACCGGGCTCCTCCTGGCGCTGGAAACGAGAGCGGCCCGGCCGGCAGCGTTGGGGATCTAGGGCTGGGGCCTGCGACGGACAGGAGGCCAGAGACCCCAACAGCCCTGAGGGGCAGGCCAGAGCAAGGGGTGCAGCCAGAGCTGCAGCATGGCCCCTGAGGAATCCCCTGTTAGTCCACAACCTGGGCCACGCCTTGTGCCTGGGATCCAAGTCGCAGTTAGCGCTCAAACGAAAAGGAGACCAGCTCTAGCCTGGTCACAAAGGGAACCCGCGAGATGGGTCTAGGGACAGTCCCCCGGCTTTAGCCAGTTTGGGAGGAGTGCAGCCGGCAAGGTGTTATTCGCGTGCTGAGGGGTTTGAAGAGCCACCAAGGGCTTCCCTCCCAGATCCATGCACCAGGGGGAGGCCAGTTGATAAAACCCGTTAGCGCTTTGGAGAGGTGAAGGGGGGCGCCCAGGTGAGCACCTCCTGCCTTGTCACGTTGACTTCATTAAAGGTTCTTTCGAAATAGGAGGGTTTGAAGCATTGGAGGCAGTCTTATTTGTTTGTTTTGTTTTGTTTGTCCTTTTTGTACAGATGTTCAACCCACAGGGCAAAAGGAAGAAAGGGCCTTAAGGGGCAAAGTTGCATGGTAGACCCCAAATATGCCGAACCGCAAATGAAACAAAACTGCGCGGGGTCCAGAGCCCTGGCCAGCAGAACCGCAAGTGCAGGAACCTGAAACGGTGCTGCACCGGGGCACTGCCGAGGATGCGCACAGCCGCGGCCACACCCGCAGGCTATTTCAGCCACCCGCATATTTCTCGATAGCCTGCCGCCTGGTCTGTGCCTAAACCGTGGCAGGATTCCGTAGGATTAAAACCGTTCTAGTCGCAGGCCCTGCTCTCCAAATTCCCAATGCTAAGTGGGTCCTGGAACCCAGGCAGAAGCGAGTGGGGTGGTGGGGCAGTTAAAGTTTGACCCGCTTGGGGTTCAGAGCTAAGGTAGAGCTATGGGTAAGGGGGCATAGCTGGTGCCGCCTAACTCCTCCTCTCAGCTAACCGCGCGGCGCTCGGGGACCAGTAGGCGGCGCCCTTCCTAAACTGCATCCCTGTCCGGCTCTCTCTTGGGAGCGCAATCACATTCCTTTCACTTTGGGCGCCTTGCAAAGCGCTCTCCTGTGCCCCTGCCGAGTTGGCAGCTAATTGCCGGGAAAGGTGAGCTGAAAGACACCGCCCGTTTTGAAACCACACGCACGACAATCCCCCACCCCTCACCTTGCATGCTTCAAAAGCTGCTCACACCACCGGGAATGAGAGCCCCTCCCCCCACCCCCTGCCCCGAGGGCTTTGCAAAATAGGAGGCCTCGACGCAGGCCCCGCACCCAGGCCAGGGAACATTTCAGGCCTGGCACTCCGAGCTGAGGAGCTTGGGAAGGAAAGTCCCCCTTCCATGGCCTCTCCTCAGTGCCCTAGTAGGCACCCTCGGAGATTGACTGGGTTGTTTGCTCCTTACTGCCAAGTCCCGGGAACAGATTCCTCCTGGCATTGCGGGGTAAAGAAAGGAACCCACCGTTTGGCGCTGACTCCGGGGGACTGACTGCATAGATCCCACTCAGTGATCCTGCGGCTTCTATCGCCAGGGATTCAGAGCCTCCTAGTTCTTAAGTGCCAACCTAGGCTGTCCTTGGGGGCTGGTACCAGTGTAGCCGAGCGCAGGTGGCAAATGCCTGCGCAGCCCCTGCACGGAGTTGTCCTGGGAGCTGCCTCGCTCCACTTCCGCGCTCCAGCCCAAGCCTGCGAACAAGCCCCGTCCTGGCACTCGCCGGAAGTTTTCCTCCAGCTCCAAGGCGCATCGCATTTGCCTTGTCCCAAGACGCGGCCAAGTGGAGCCTCAAGGAGACTTGGGACCGTACAGACACGCAACTACTTCTGGGATTAAATGCCGAAGACATTTCCTAAATGCCCGAACTTCCATCTGCCCAGCAGGCCGCCCTAAACTGGAAAGACGCCAGACATGAGAGAAACCACTGGCCACCGATGGAATACCCAGCTCTGCAAAGGAGAAAACCCTAAACTTAATTGAAGACGAAGTACGCAAAGAAAACCTTAGACGCTGCAGAGGCCAAGGGCAGGAGGGATGTGGGGAGGAGGCAGCGACTCGGGCACCAGCCTTCCAGCCCCTGGAGGTTTTGCTCCCGAGTCTCGAGGCTCCTCCAGCATGCCCCCGTTGAGGAGAAAGGCCGCGGGCTCCCGGGTGCGCGGTTTCCGTCCCTAGGCAGCCCCGCGGACGGACGTTCGCTTCCCATCCCCGAGTCTGTAACCATACTGGGGAGGCCCGCGCTGCACTATTTACATATTCCCGGGAACACAAGGAGGCCTGTAATTTTCTCTTTAAAACCTTTGGGCAGGGTTTGGGCCCGGGTTTCCAAAACCCCCGCAGAGTTGATGTCGTCTTAAAATTCTCTCTTAAGAGAAGAGGACTGGCCTATTCTTCTGACTTTTTTAGAACACAAGGTGACTCCTGGGGCTGCATATTCAACAGGGGGGGGGGGGGAGCTGATTGTGAACCAGGCTGTAGCGGGGGAGTTATAGGGGGCTGAAGTAGGGGTAGAGGGGGCTGGGGCAGAGGCGGTAGGGAAAGTCATCTCTGGAATTCAATTGTTTAAAAACTCATTTATAATTAAAGGGACAAAATAAAATACGATCATCTCATGCATATTTAATCATTCACACTTCCAGCTTTGAAACCATTTTCCCTGCGTGAATTTTCTCACTAATTTAAAATCTTAAGTCGAATGCTGTTTGGAAAAAAACATCTGGACAATGCTTTCAAATTCGTTTAAGTTCGAATAAGCTAAAGGAGCCCCATTGCAGCTTTTTAAAAAATAGCAAAAGTCAACAGTCCGATGAAAGTTTAGGATGCATTTAAAAAAAAAACAAGTAGGGTTAAAGTAATATTGAGTAGAAATGCAAATAAGTGCATTTGGATTCCGCCTAATTAAATTGGGGTTATGTGCAAACACATTCTCTCTACACTCAGGCTTGAATTTAATAGGGCCAATTAATTCCCATCGCTGAATATGTTTTTTCAGTAAACCCTCCCCTCCCTGACCTCCGAAAATTTCCCACGAAGTAAAACACATTCACTGTTCCACTTCTCCGCTCAAAATGGAGACAGGAGCACCGACAGTGTTGATGGGCCTAGGGCGCAGGGCTGTGTCTCCTTTTCATTTTGGAATTAAGACGCATCCTGACCTTCCATCTTGAGATGAAGTATGCAGGATTAAAACGAGAATATAAAACCTCAAAAATACTTTTGTAGCTATTCGAACTCTTGAATGAGATAGAAAAGTGCTAAAGCGACGACAAGCCAGATCGAGTGCACAGAGGCCTCATTATCTAGGCAAATGTCCTCGAACTTTTGAAGGCCACTTGTCCAAAACGGGGCCCGCGGCGGAGGTAAGGGCGGTGTATGGGGCGCGGGGCTCTCCAGGTCGGTTCCGGGCTCCACTCGCTTCCCTCAAGCTCCTGTGGCGCTCCCTCCCCCACTTCCGCCCACTCTCTCCAATCTCCGACTCTGCAAAGTGCAGGCTTGAAATTCAGGACAAGTGTGACACCTACCTGTGAAAGGGGGGAACCGTCCCCTCGCCGTCCCGCGGCCCCAGCCCGTGGCTGCGCCGGGGTATCTACCGGGCCGCCTACCAACTGCACTGTCTCGAATAGAATATTTACTAATTTAATCAAATCCAACGAAGAGATCAATCCCCAATTTTGGAGGGGTAGAGAAGACAGTGACCTGGGAGGGCCTTCTCCTTGGCACCCCCTAACGCTTCCTGCCCGCATTAGTCTACAGTACCTTTGAAATAGTAATAAGGGCTAAATCCGGCATAAAATCGAACTCATTAGCAAAGTTCACCAGCTGATTGCTTTGCATAAAACACGACACTGATTGGAAGTAATTAGGTTAAGCGATGGAGCTCGGGTGGTGCATGTCTCTAGCTGACTTTGCCATCTTTTCTCCCTTCTGGGCATAGACTTGGGTCTCTCTCCTCCTTCCTCCAGGGTCCAATCTCCCCCAAGAAGCCGCAAATCAGTGATCCAAACCTGCATTCGGGACAGGGTCCTGTTACCCAGGGCTTGCAGCCTAATTACAACCCCTGCAACACTGAGGTTCTACGGAACCTTTCATTCCCCACTTGGAAAAAAAGTTGCTGTTTGCACCTTTTGTCAAGGCGATGGACAGTTTATTGAGGCTTCTATAAAGTAATGAGTGGCTCTGATTCTGTTAAAATCTCTTTTAATTAAATATTTTGCATTTTACAAAGGCGGCTGCAGTTTCTTTTACTTTTAAATCTAAGAGTATAACCTGTTTCCTTTCTGTAATAATACTTTAGCTCATACCCAGAAAAATCAATAGGTGTAAAAAATTAAATTAAACTTGTATTTTTAAACTATGAAACAGTTTTTGGGGAAACACAAATGTATATACTTATATTACAAAAAAAAAAAACATTAAATGCCTGTACAGGTGTCTTAATTTCATAATTTACTTCAAAGATATTGAATTATCAATTTAAATACAAAATGCTACATTAAATATACAGAATAAGATTTAATACAAATCCTTTTTAAAATTTTTCTTTTCGGTTGGTTAGACATTTTTGTGTGTGTGTGGAGATGTTTACATTTTTATGTCATCCATCTCCATGAACTATAAACTTTTTAATAGGAGGGGTAGTTTTTTTCTCTCTTGCTGATGGAAAAATAACTGCCAAGGCCATGTTTTTTAATAAATTAGGAAAGTCCTGGACCGACGCAGCCCGCGTTAAATGTCGGACATACCTTTCTTCAATTCATAGGGAGAGTCTTTGCACAGGTCTAGCTGGGACTGGCTCCGCAACATTTTCGGGTCTTTAGCCAAAGTGTCCGCTCGGTTCAACACCGTCTGGTTTAATCCATTGAAATGCGAGCCCGGACCGGCTGTGGGGCCTGGTCCGGGCCCAGGGTGGCCGTGAAGGTGTCCGAAGGAGCCATAGTTCGTGTAGCCGGGATAGAAGGGCGCCGTGTAGTAGAGAGGCCGGGACAGCACCGTCCCTCCTGGAAAGGGACACTGCGCTGAGGGCGAGCGCGATGGTGCGGGGGCTGGCGAGGCGCGACTGCCTCCAAGGGCTTGCCCGGGTACGGGCCCGGGGCAAGGTGGGCATGGAGAGCCCTCACTCCCGCCGCCCCCGTCCTTGACCTTGTCCGAGGATGTAGCGATCTCTGCCAGAGACCACAGTTTGGGCTTGGCAAGCACCGCCTGTGGCGGTGGCGGTGGCGGCGAGTGTATGACCGAGGGCCCGCCGGGACCAGGTGGCAGCTCTCCAGTGGCTGGGTGCGGACCCGGAGCCGGTGCGCCCGAAGGGTAGTGAGGACCCTGGTCCTCAGCCAGCCGCGCCGCCGCTGGCCCCGTCGGGGAGGGCCCGCTGGCGCGAGTGGGCCTGGGCAGCGTGTCGAGGTGGCCCTCGGATGGCGGCTCCTTAAAATCCGAGTCGCTGAGGCTGCCCTCGGTCTCTTTGCCGGCGGGAGTGGACGGCCCTTGCAGCCGTTCACAGCCCGAAGCCGCTTTCTGCTCTGCTCCTCCTGCGGGGGAAACCCAGGCCATCAGAAGGGTAGAGCCGAGAGGCGGGGGCCATGTACCCACCCGCAAAGGCAAAGACCACAACCCTAATCTCCAGGCCTTGTGCGCCCTTCTCCAGACCCCCTCCCCTGCCATTTCCATCTTACTCTCCCTCAACACACCCTTTCCCATGTTCACCAACCTGCTTCGGGGCCCTCGGGGTCTCCCTTGTCCTCAGGCTTCTGGGGCTCATCCTCGTCATTCTTCTCAAGATCAATGTTTTCCTCCTCCTCCTCGTCCTCACTGCGGTTCCTCGGAGTCCACGTCATCTTGTTCTCCTTCTTGAGGCGCCGGCGCGCGTTGGCGAACCAGGTGGACACCTGGGTGAGGGTCATCTTGGTGATGATGGCCAGCATGATCTTCTCGCCCTTGGTGGGGTAGGGGTTCTTGCGGTGCTCGTTGAGCCAGGCCTTGAGTGTAGCGGTGGCGTCTCTCGTGGCGTTCTTTCGGTACGCGGGGTCCCCGTAGGGGTATGAGCCCAGGGGCGCAGCATAAGGATGGTACCCCAAGGAGCCTGCCATGCCCGGTGTATGGTCGTAGGGAGAACCCTGCAGGGAACAGGCAGAAAGAAGGTGAGAGTGGGCTCTGGTCCGCGCTGCCACCTGGGCGACCGAAGCAAACTGTCCCCGGGAGCCGGGGACTTCGGGCGTCGGGGCCCGAACTCTGGCTTCAGCTGGGGTAGGGCCGGAGGGCTCAGACCTAAGGGCAACCCCTCCCCCTCCTCAAAACGCAGCGGGAGCCCCAACTCCTGAGTCCAGTTCTTCTGGGGCGTTTAAAGTCTTCCTGGCCTCGGCGGTACCCAGTAGGCCCCCATGTCTGCTGGGTCACGTTCGTTCCCGGTGCACAGATTCGACCACCGCGGCCAGGCCCTTCGCCCAGAAAGAGGCCTGGGCAGCTGCAGCGACTCTGAGCTCAAAGCCCGGGTGGCTACACGTTAGGCGCAAGCGGGGAGACCAAGGGAGGTAAAGGCATTTCCCCCCTCCAAAGAAAGATAAACGAAAAGATAAGCCTTGCCCCGGTATTCCTGCCCCTCCAAAAATGTTACCCCAGACCGAAGTCACCGCGCTTTTCCAGAAAGTGCACCCGGCCGAAAAATCCCGGATGCACCGCAGCTCGGCCGACTTTTCAGAAATTTAATACCTCCAAATAGGATTTCGAAGATAGGATTACGGATTTGCAACATTTTGGAGGACTAATTAAAGGCAAGGCCAAACATATTTACATAAATTTAGCATGCTTCTGCTCAGATTTCAGATCTATTTCTTTTGAATTAGTTTTCCCAAATTGCAAAACTTAAAAAAGATAATAAAATTGCATGGCGGCCTGAAGCTCACGTTTGAACCAAATGCTGTCCTTTAATTGCAGCGACCTCTCGTCCCCAAACACTCTCGGCCAGCTTAGCGATCCGAGCAATCCGCGGTTCTCCTCTCTGAGCAACTCCAGAGTCCGAGGCCCAGGCGAGGCCAGTCGAGACAATCGCCCAAGTTTGCAAGGGCTGTGAAGCTTGGCCGGAGCGGTCCGCGGTGGCGCTGAGGCCCTAAGTCCCCGCAGCCCCTGCCCGCCCCGCGCGGCCCCAGCTGCCCTCGCCCGCCGCGGCTCCAGCTCACTCACCACGTACGAAGAGAAGGCGGCCGCGGCGGCCGCGGCTGGGTCCGCGCCGTACTGGAGGTGCGAGTTGTAGCCCGGCGAGGGCGCCGTGAAGGCGGTGGAGCCGGCGTAGGGCGAAAACGCGGAGCCCGACGACGAGCGGCCGAGCTCATCCGTGCGGGGCCCCGAGATGACGCTGGTACTGTACGCGGGGCACGAGTAAAGCGCCAGCGAGGCGGATGGCTGGTACAAGTAGCCCTGCGGGTAGGACATGGCCACACACGGGCATGGGGCGCGCCGCGCCGCGGCCGCCAACGAGCCGGGCGGCGCCCTGCGAGGGCGAGCGGGCAGGCACCTGGCCTTCGGCTGCCCCGGGCCGCTGCTCTTCGGGCCCCGGCTCCCGGGCTCAGGCTCGCAGCACCTCTTCGCTGGCTTCCCGCGCGCCTCCGGCTGTGACCGCCGAGCCCGCTCCTCTGCGCTCCTCGCTCGTCCCGGCAGTGTTTCCCCCCCTCCCTTGCTGCTTTCTCTTTTTCCCCCTCGCTCTTTGCACTGGGGGGCTCTGCTTTTGGCTTCGCAAAGGTCCTGCCAAGATGCTAAGTTGGAAATTGAGGATTCTGACGCCTTGTGCGCGCCTGAAGCTCCTCCTTCACGGGGTGTAGTCGGTGGTTGGACTGGCAGGAGCCTCTGGGCGGCCGCAGCCAACCCGGCCGCCAGGCGCGCCTCGCCCTCTCCCTTTTCCTCCCCGGCTCCCTCTCCCGCTCGCTCGCGCTCCCCTCGCCCCTCCCTCGTGCCCGCCTCTCCTCTGCAGCCCTACTCTCCACCCTCCTCTTTTTCTCCCCCCTCCCTTCCCCGGTCTCTCTCTCTCTCTCTCTCTCTCTCTCTCTCTCTCTCTCTCTCTCTCTCTCTCTCTCTCTCTCTCTCTCTCTCTCTCAGACTCTCGAGCGCCGGCCCCAGGATGACAATCACATCCCAGGCGCGCCGATCTCTTCCAACTTTCCTCCTTGGCTGAGTCCGGGTGGAGCAGCAATTCCGACGCACCAGGGGTCCTGGTGGCGGGTCTGGTCGCTCCGAAGCACAAAGGGAACAGGGAACGAGGCGGAGGACTGCGAGTTGGCGAATGCTCTGCTTTCTCCCTGCCACAGTAAATCGCGGAGTTAGCGGATTCCTTGTTCGCCGGGAGGCTGGGTTCCGAGGCGGATCGCCACCCAGCCGCCCCTGGCTTCTCCCACAAGGCAGGGGCCCGAGAACTAGTCGAAGATCTGGAATTAAAGTCCCTGGGAGAACCCCGTGAATGCCCTCATTTGAGGCGCAGGGAGTTGGGATGACTGTTTCTCTCCTCCAGCAGCAGCAGCAGGTGGGCAAGAGACAAGAGACCAGCCTTGACCATCACGTATCAGACCCAGTCTTTCTTCCACCAGCTCCCCGCCAGGCTTCGAGGGAGAAGACAGCGGGGACCTGGGACGTGTAGGGATAGCCTTTCTCCAGAGGGGAGGCAGTGAGCAAAAGCTTCCAGACGGAGCAGCAGCTACACAGGAGCAGGTCTCCGGACCCCACTTGCCCTCCCCACCCGTCCCATGCCTCGCTGGTTCGTTCTGGGCGTTTTCCATCCGAAGCTCGCCCCGCCAAGGCCCCTGGTGGTGGTGGAGGATGCGGGTCCCCTTCCCCTCGCAAGTACTCTCACACCCGCTGCACTGTAAACACTCCGCAGAGCCGTGCCCAACCCAACCACTGTTTGTTCAACGAGGCGCTGGCAAGGCAAACACACAACTGAGTCACAGGCAGGGCCCTTGCCCAAGATGGCCAAGCAGTTAGAATACAGAACAGACTATCTGCTGGTCCCTCCAGCCCGCGCCGCGACAAGCCACAGAGGCACTCGATCTCGGGGACAGACAGGGGCGCTGGTGAACCAGGACAGGAGCTGGCATATTGTTGGGCACTCCTCTGGAGCTCAATATATCAGGGAACCTGTGGCCTTTTATATTGGGATCACACGCAAGCCGAAGCACGACTAGACACAAAGTGTCCCGCAGTAACTTTGACGGGCGAGACACACTTATTTCCGGAGCTCCTGCCCCGGCACTCAAACCCACTCTGCACACTGGTCAACGCTGGGCTGCGCGATTTGCGCGACTACGCGCACGCGCGCGGACTCCTCCCCTTCGTCAGCTTCCTCAGGCTCCGCCCCTCAGAGCGGATATTCGCAGGACCGTTGCGCTCCCCGCGGCCCGTCTCTCCTGCCTTCACCTCTCATTGGACGCTGGCCTCCACTGACTCCGTCCCCCGAGGACGTGAGCCCGCCTCCCTTCGAGTCACGGCGCCGAGGGGGCGGGGCGGGGCGGGGCGTCCGCGCGCTATTGTCATGGAGACGGGAAGCCGGAGGCAGCGGTGGCGGGCACAGCTCGGCTGAGGTGGCTGCGAGCCTGCCGAGGCTGGGGCGAGGCCAGCGGCCCGGACAGCCCGATGAGGACGGAGCGCGGAGCCGGCCCGCGGCCGCCGCTCAGCCAGCCAAGGGGCGGTGTCCTCCCGGGCGCGGCTGGGCCCCGGGGGTCGCAGGGAGCGCCTCGGAGTGTCCCCGCCCTGCTCCCTCCGCTCCCGCCTCTCGGCCCCTCTGCTGCTCAGCGACCGCCCCCGGCTCCGCCCGCCGCCGCCTCAGCCCCTCGCGGTAACGGTCGGTAGCGGCCCGCGCGCGCCGCCCGCCGGGGGCTCGCGTCGGCCACGAGGGAGCGTCCGCGGCCCGCGCTCCCGCGACGCCACGGAGAGGTGAGCCCTGCCCCCCCATCCCGCCGGCTCCCCACCCGGTCGCGCCCGGGCCTCCCGCCCCCCGAGCCGCGTCCCCTCGTGAACCCGACAGACGCGGCAGTGCGCCGCCGAGCGCCCCGGGGCCGGGGCCCCGCGAGTGTGAAGCGGGCCTCCCCTGGTGTCCCCCATCCGCGCGGCGGCTGCCCCTGCCAGCGCGCCAGGACGCCGACCCGAAGTGGAGCCGCGGAGGTTTGCGCGCCGAGAAGCCGAGTCCCCAGACAGCCTCCTTGCAGCGTCCCCGCCGGCCGCCCCGCCCGCCCCGCCCGCCCGCCTCCAGCCGGCCTCCTGCCCGGCGCCGGGCCTGGAGAGCCGGAAGACGTGGACGCCTCAGCACGTGTGGCCCCGGTGCTGTGGTTGTCACCTCCGCCCCACGTCACGCTTCAGACTCATTTCTCGAGGATGTCTCTCTTTCCGGCCGTGTTCGCGCTCGGGGGGCTCCCTGCCGAGGCCGGCGGCCCGCCCGGGCGGACGTGGGTGCAGAAGCGAAGGGGACAGCGGGTCCTTCGCAGGCAGCCGGCTCCCAGGTAGCACCTGGCGGTTCTGTCCGTTTTCGTGCGTCAACACGAGGTTTTAACTTTTTATCCGGGGGGTGTGACAGTACTTTACCCTTCTCCCCTTCCCCCTGCCGCGTCCGCCCTCGCCCATCCGCTCCGGCGTCTGGGCCGGCCGCGTGCCCGTCGGCGGCGTTCCCCTGGGCTGCCGCTCCCGGGCTCCCACGCGCTCCGGCAGGGGGGAGCCACCTCCCTCTCGCTCCGGGGTCCCGAGGCGGCCCTCCTTCGGGGGTGTGGGGGGGCTGACCGTTGCGTTTCATCTTTCCGAACACTTGAACTTAGACTAGGGATGGGTCTGTCTTGATTGTTTTTCATGTCGGACTTTACATTTTCTCATTCCAAAGCTTCCCAAGGATTCATGGGTTTGTCCTGCCTGCTCTGGTCCAGTTATGCGTAACTCTTAAAACTTCAAGCTTTAAAGCAAGACCCACGGTGGTACTGCTAAGACATGGCCATCGAGCTTGCTCCTCGAGTTTGGGCTGTCGAGTTGTCATTGTTTAAATCGGGTGCAAAAGAGGTTATTCCTGTTTATTTAGTGTAATAACTGTTTACAGTTAAAACTTTAAAGACTCATAAAAGTAGGTCCGCTGTATTTTGAAGATCTCATCATTCTTGTGGGAGAGACACAACACTGACACCAGGAAAGGCAACAGATTGCTTCTGTCACATCACTTTGCTGTTTTGGAGTGTACTTAAAGGATTATGATTGATAAGGCTGTCCTAGCAGAGAATGTTGACACAGGTGTGCATCATTATCTTAATTAAGATCCTGAGAAAATGTTGTCTATAAAATGGTGACATAAGAAGGGTGGCATATTTTTGTACAGTTTTGCTTTTGGAGAATTTAATTGCACTTGAAACCTGTCTTGGAGCTTCCAGATTTTGTGAGCACTTTGGCAGCAGAAGTTTTAGGGGAAATGGTAGTTTAATGTTAAGTGTTCTGCCATGTACTAATAACTACGTGTGGTTTTTAGGCAATGCCTGTGTCGGCTTTCTTTGTGCTGTATCTTTGTCAACAGTGGTTAGTAATTTAGAATGAAAAGCATAGAGCAGTATATTAAGCAAATGTTTATTAGTGTTCAGAATAAATCTGTAGAGGAAGGCACACTTGATATGCAGAAACAGAAATAAAAAGGTAACTGTATGAGGCATCTATGCCACTTCATTATTTGGAAAACATTCCCCTAGAGTGTTTTAATGATCTAAAACTATTTTTTTTCATATCATCAAGTACTTAGCTACATTGCTTATGGAATGCCTTGTTTTTATTTCCAGAAATTAAAAAAAAAACCTGTTTTATTTTTTCCAAAATATTGTTCTGTAAATTTGAATTGATGAGCAAGTGAAGATAATGCATTTAGCCCCTTAGTAGTGTAAGGATCTGAATCATAACCTGGGCGATCACTAAATTAATATTACTGTCCTTGACTTCAAATCTCTGAGTGCAAAAACAATAGCAAGACGGATACTGTTGATCATATTACCCTTGGCTTACCCAGCACCTAATACCCTTTAACATAAGTAGTGCATTAAGATTTCCTCCTCTCTTTGTAGATCATGATTTCCTGGAAGCTGGCTGTCCATCAGTGTGTATGTAAGATGTGTGAGTGTTTTTCTTTAATATTACAACTCATTGTAGAAGGAGGAAATGAAAGTGAAGGGGGCCATAGGCATATATGATCGGAGAAGCCAGGTGTAGAGTCACAGCTCATTCTTGACTCTAAGGATAATTAGCTGGCTAGAATTACATGGTAAACTAAAATCAAAGAAAGACTTATTTAGATTTGTTTGCTGAAATTAAAACAAGAGCATTAATTTTGAGGATAATTGCTTTACTTATCCCCCAACTCCCCTACCAGAATTTTTTTTTCTGTCAGCTATATCAGCATCCCCATGCTATTTTCCATGTGTTACTTTAAAATTTGATATGCTGTGTTAAAAGAAATGAAATAGGAATGTGAACTAATTACCTATCATTCATTTTAATTAATAACACGAATAATTGTGGATATATTTTTACATTATAGACATCTTAAGAAAAATTTAAATGTTCTTTAGGTGATAACATACAAGTAAATGAAATCATGTAATCCTGAGTGAATTAGAGGTTATGAAAACAGTATTATATTTTGGAATAATGTTTTAACTCTGAGATAGCACAGCCTGTTTTGTGTGGTAATATCTCAATATCTTTGTATATTTCCTTTCCATTTCTACATTGTGTTGGCTTCTGCATTTTTAACATCTTTTTGGTATAATTATTAGCTGTTTTATAGAGAATAATTGTTCTTAATAGAATAGCAGTTGGTGCAACTCTAAGAAGATATAAAATCTTGGAATTATTTTTTTCTTATTCAATAATGACGCTGGTTTGCTTTATCGCTATTCTGAAGTATGATTCTTATGATTTATTTCTGCATAAATCTGTAGTATTTTTATAGCCAGAATAAACCTAACCACCAATTTAGCTTGGCAAATTAACTTAGATGCTTCAAAATTGAAAACCAGTATATTCTAATGTAGTTTGAATTTAGGTCTTTATTAGTAAGGATGCACTTAACATTTGTTCAGGAGAAGGGAATATAATTTTCTTCTGCAGTTGTCACTTATGTAATTCATTTTTCTAGCCTTTTCTCATACTAATGATATTCCACACCTTGATAGGGCCTTTATTTGTTCATTTGCCATAATGTAGAGTGATACCTTGGAGAAAATTAGATTAGATATTCATATTTAATATCCCCAAAGTATTTAGTCTTCTGTGTTTCCTTAAACAGAATCATTTTCATTTTCTGTGCAGGTGATAAGTATGGTGCTTCCACAATGCATTTTGGATGTTTTCAGCTAAGTTGACTTCTGAGCTATGGGGTTCCTCCAAATGTTGGCTGACCTTTGTCCTCGTACATCCCCAGGCTCATCTGAAAGTGAGTGTCTGCACAGTGTGCTTGTGTGTGGAGTAAAACCCAGATAGCATCAGTGTTGGTTTTACCAAAGTATTTATATTGCTAATAGAGACTAAGTACAGAATGTCACTCAAGACCTTTGATTATCTAATTTTACTAATACATTAAACAAAGGTTCAGGAGTAGAAAAAAATTTGATTCGTGGAAATTCTCTGAATAATTTATTTTTAATGATATCATTGGATAGTGACATTTATAAACTCGGCACTTTTCATAAAAATTAAGGCTAAGGTTATATTTTATAAAAATAGAATTATTATTTAAAGGAAATAATCTGTTTATACCAAGTTACAGTTTTTGATTATTTTCACTACCCAGTTCATTTCAGGATAAATGTAGTTGGAGTATCAGCTCCAGTCATGAGTACCAAACTCTTTAAATGACAAGGAGAACACAGTTGTGTGTAAAACTTGTCATTTTTCATCAAAGTAGGGGCTGCTGAATACAAGCAGATGAGAAAAGCTATGAGAAAAAAATTGTTTTGCAAAATATCTGTGTTGTGGAGTGAGGAGTGCAAGGAACTGGATTTAATGATAGGGAACATTTTGTTAAGTAAAAAGAGATAGTTGTGTGGCCAAAAAAAAAAAAGCTAATTTTACAGAAGACTTCTGTAGTTTATAGGGGCTGCAATAGAACAAATGCTTCTCTGTGAATGCTTTCAAAAGCATGGAAGTGATTTTTAACGTAATACAAAGTAATATATAATTGTACTTAAATAACACACTTGTGTTACCCTGTCACTGATTGGGTCTTATGGAGTTGATGTTTCATATATGACCAAGAGCTGAAGCATTACAGCAAGTTAAAAAATACACAACACAAATATAAAGAACATTTTAAGCAGTGAGCATTCTGATTTCTCTTTGTTTACTT
This sequence comes from Molossus molossus, assembly GCF_014108415.1. NCBI lineage: Eukaryota > Metazoa > Chordata > Mammalia > Chiroptera > Molossidae > Molossus > Molossus molossus. The sequence continues at coordinate 44,256,066 of NW_023425357.1, forward strand.
TTAAGCTTATTTTTTTCCCTGTGTTTTTTAAACCGTGTGTAAAGTTGTTGAATTTAAAAGATAAGCGGATTGGGGTTTTTTTTTCCTCCTAAGGATAAATATAGGAAAAATCTAAGCATGGATGTGAATTGGCTGAGTTTTATATATGTTGTCAGCCAAAATATATTAACTTTCATATGTCATGTACATTAATGGTATCCAAACATATTAAAACTAAGACTCCTTTTATATAAAATAAATATTTTGTGTGTGTGGTGGGAGGGAGGTTCCCTACTGTTTTGAGAATATGAAGAAAACGTGTCCCTTCAGCAGTTAGAGGTTATGGTTGATTAATTGAGAAGGTTGTAGTAAATGTTCTCTAGTGGAAAAAGCTAGAGTATACTCTTTGAGAAATGTATCATTCAGGAATAAAATCAATTGAAGTATTGGTGATTAAATTGTAATTCCATAAGGAAAGAAGTAGTAGGAAAGATGAAGCTAACTATTGCTGTTTTTCTTTTTAAGAATCTACAGTTCATAATGGAGCTACTGTACCGACTATTGGAAGGAGGAGATTCTGAAAATAGGGAGGTAATATTATCTTTTTAAAAAAGAATACTTTCCTCTATAATCCTAAGCCTTTATTACATGCAAGAATTGTATCTAGCAGACAGCAATTTCTTTATATTTGAGATATGAAAATGATCTGATCTTCCTGTGCTAAGTTTTTGAGCTGCTTCTCCCAGGGCTATGGGTTGTGTTGGGAGAGCTGAGAAATCTCATCTAGGCATACTCAGCACCCTTAAAATAGCGTCTTTCTGAGAATTCGATCTGTGATGGTGGCCTGCACAGTTCTAGTAGATGTCATTTTAGTTTGTCGTTGATGTGGATGCATTTAGCAGGTTGCTTAACTGTCCTCATTTACCTCCCAGTCTTTGTTGCCTTCTCTGGGGGAATGCTCTCTCTGCAGGACAGCTTACTGCCCTCCACAACCAAATTCTGCGTGGGAGACTTGGTGCTTGACAACTGGTTCCAGAGCTCTGGCACCGAGTTAGCTGGGCCCAGCCTCGGCAGCTCCAGTGGGCCAGGAGCTCACACACGAGGCTCCTTCTAGTTCACAGCTTTAAGTTCCTTTCCATATTTTGCATAATCCTAGGATACGAGTAATACTTTCCTTTTCCTCTCATTATGTTGGCTTGCTGCTTAGTTTGCAGCTGTTGCAGGGATTCATGGAATGGAGGACTCTATATTATTCTGGATGATATCTTTAATAATTTATTTACATGCTGTTTAATTTTGAAAAACCTAATGTTGGTGTTAAAGAATGAATCTAAGATTCTTGAAGAACAAATACTATGTTCAATTTGTATCCATAAGAAAAGCGGCTGTCTTCTCATGCTATGCTACCACATTGACTATGCAGGTTAACTTAAAAACATAAAACCCTTTTATAAAGGACTAGTTACTACATCTAAAAATGTTTATATAGGCTTAAATTGTGTAAAGATGTTTATATATTTTTTCAGTTTTAAGAAAAATGATACACTTTTCTAGTCATCAAAAATATCTACTCCCTGAACTATACCTATGGAAGGACATTAGTAGAACAATAAAGGGCTTCATGATGTTTAATTATATAATGAGAAAATTGGTAAGCAGTGTGGTAACTAAAATTAATTTCTTTCATTAAAGGAGCAAGTATACATTTAAAAACAAAACGCTTTAGGAAAAGCCGCTTTAATCTTGAAATCAAATGATGTTTTTGGTTAACACAACAAGAAGGGGGAAATATACCAATCTCAGATTCTTTTATTCATGCCTAGGTAGTAAACAGCTTAGGAAGCCATTAAAATGTAGCCTAGAAAAATACGGTGATATCAAAGTGATTACTTGGAAAGCAGTTTACATTTTCAAAACAATTCAGTATTATGACCTTGACCAACTTTTGCACTTCATATACTTGGGTTATTACTCCAGTTTGTAAAATATCAGTCTATGAAATAGCTTGTATATGGAATGCAAAGATCTTTTTGAATTGACTAATAGGTCTTGCTGGTTAGCTTAAAATATTCTACAAAATTACCAAGTTAAAATGTAATATTTATTAATAGAAGGAAAATATAAAATTTAATATCTGGGCAACTGAGACCTTTAAACCTACTTTAAAAGTATAATCTTGACATCTATGACACTATTTTTGTCTTTGTTATGTAGATAGAATTATGGCTATACCAAATGTTTTATTTATTAATTCCAAATTTTATTCTCTATAATGGACCTTTAAAATAAAAGATGTACATGCTTTAGAAAGTAAAATTTTGAGTCATGGGCTAATTTATTAAGCATTAGTACGCAGCAGAACAGCCTTGATTAATTTAGAACTCTGAAAGGGGCAGGTAAAACTGATTTCAGCTGGAATTTCCTAATGCAGCAACCATTTAAATTAAATGTTTGTTAACATAATAGTGATGGCATTTTCTCCTCCTCCTCCTTGTGGTTTTGTCGGACTAGATGTTACAGTGGCAGTTGCACTGACTGTTAAGTGTTTAAATGATGACACCATTATGTGAAGTGATTTTGAAATGAGAGATTCCAGCCAAGAATTACATCTGCTCCCATCTCCTTCACATCATACTCTCTGGCAGTGCAGATTATGATTGATTTGTTTGTGACAGATTGCAGGAAACAGTCATTGATTTTTCAATATTTTACCTTAAAATTATTTACAGTTGTAACCATGGGGAGGTATTTCCATGGGCTGTCAGCCCCTGAAAGACTAGGATAATATTCCCTGCTCTCTGACAAGACAAATTACCTGTAATGAGTGCAGTAGCTGAAGGGTATACTTTTATTTTAAAATATGTCAATAACCCCAGTGACTAAACGAATATTGATTTAGCATAATGAAGCCTGAGTAATGTGAAAATGAGCTTTTTCAAGGAGTATGGTATAGACTCTTTTTAGCTGGTTGTAAGAAGCTTTTCATTCTTTTCAACTAGCTAGTGGAGATAAGGAATTTTATATGAAAACCATCAGGAATGATAGTGCTGTTTGTGAGAACCCCGGGTCCAAATATTTCGCCCTTGCTTTTATCCAGTCTTTTTCAAATCTTATTATTTGGAGTCTTACTTTTAGTCATAGGTTAGCGACTGATTTGCTTAATCTTATTTTTAACCCACTTAATATTTTTGCAATTTCAACATATTTTGCATTAGAACCTCCAGTAATGAATATTAAAATATAACTATATGTACAATCATTTGTAGATGACATAATAATTATCTTTAGACATTTTAAATGGGTTATTGTAGTATTTAATGTGCCGTATTTTATGGTAGAATAATTCCCAGTCCCTGGACATCAGATTGCTTTCAGTGGGAATGAAGATTAATTTACTTAAGTCCTGATATTGTGGGCATCAGTGCGTGTTTTCATTTTTGTCAGCCTTCTCCCCCTTTTTAAAATGTAATTCTCACCTTTTTATGGATTAAGATCTCAATACATAAGATCCTTCAAACAAGAATGATAGCAAAGAAGTATATAGCTTTATTTTATAGTTCTTTAAGGAGCCTGAAGATTTTTGTGCCTGAATACGTACCTCCATATCTAACTTGGTAAGGAGAAAGAAAATAGGATAAACAATGCTGGTAATATATTAGCGGAAAAGAAAGTATTTGAACAAGATGTCAAACTGATATTTCATAGGAACTTAGCATAGTTTATGATAACTAATAATAATAAAGTCTTATTAAAAGCAATAGGTAAAGTCCCTTTGGAAATTAAAAATGAGTTTTGATTTCAAGAACATGGCTCTTTATGCGTGCTAGTTCTTGTGTACCATTGGCATTGGAAATATTGCAATAAAATGAAAAACATAAACATATCTTTTAATGGAAAAAGGGATAGACTCTAAAACAGAAATTAATCATTTTTTCCAAGTATTTGCCTAAGGGTGGGACACAGATGATCTCTGTCACTCGTCTTAGTTGTGTCCTGCAATAAACTAGATGCTTTATAGAGTACTGGTTCCATGATTTTAAATGCTGTAAAATTTTGTTTCTCCATCACCCTACCCCCAAATTCTTTCCCATTTTCCATAAAAGAACCTTTGAAAATAGAAATATGAGGGATATACTGCCATCATATATAAAACTTGGTAGTCCAAATTCTTCAACTATTAATTTGATTTATAGTTTTTTTAAGTCGATGGAGTATCCATAGAACTTATTTATGTATGGATAAGGCATGTGTACAGATAGATATGCCTTCCAGGAAAAAAATCGATATAGATTTTTAATAACTTTATAAAAAAATAAAACATACCTTCTTCAGACAAATCTATGCTAAGGAAAACATCTGTGTTGTTTAGTTTATTTTGGAGTAAAATAATAGATGTATTATAGTCTATACCTCTTGACCCCATCATTTAGTTTAAACCTATGTGTTCATTTTACAGTACTTGTGTAGAACTATTTATGTGAATTAAATTTAATAAGTATGTAGATACCGTAAAGCTTTTTCTGGGCAAATTATTCTCTTTTGGGTACTATGCCATTCTCAATTTCTTTTCTTCCTTGAAATAAAATAACCTGCCCTTGTAATCCTTTAGGGGAAAACTGAAGTGTTTTTAAATCATGCAGGTCATTGCCTTGTGTTGGTTAAAACATTTACTTTTTGAAAAGGACAAAATGCCCGTTTGAAAAATCTTTGTTGTATTTGTATCTATTGAGATAAACAATTTACTTTGCTATGATACATACCAGTCTACTTAGTTAATTTTTTCTAGAATTCATTTTACTGTGTTTGGTTAGACATTCTATGATAAATTAATATAAAAACAAATTAGCATATAATTCTATTTTTCATGTGACTTCAACCAGTTGTAGAATTATACCACCATTATGGGTGGGGACAATTTGATAGTTTATGTAGACTGTAGCATTAAGTGTTTGCGAATGCTCAGTGCATCCTGGCTAAAGTGTTATTGAATATGTTTTAAAGTAAGCAATTAAAAGAAATACTCACCCCTGATACTGAGTTATTAAAATGCCTCCTAAAGGTAGCATTTCTAATCAGTGTACATAATTGATTGATGATTTGTCTTCTCCTAACCATAAAGCAGTAGAGCAGAGTTAAGTGCAGATAGAAAAGTGTAAGATATTAGGGATTGATGGTGACATTGATCATGATAACTAAATGGATTTTTTTTCTTTTAGATTCAGCTATTGATATGAAATTTCCTGTGGTCTGTTCAATCTAGATGCATAGGACATGGAAAAATCAAGTGCTCAAGTGATTTAAATATGTTTTGGATGTGCCTGTTTATAGACGACAGTATTGTTTCAATTAAAATTCTCAGTTGTCGCCCTGGCCGGTTTGGCTCAGCGGTTGGAGCGTCGGCCTGCGGTACAGAGAGACCCGGGTTCGGTTCCCGCTAAGGGCACGTACCTCGGTTGCAGTTTGTCCCCGGCCCTGGTTGGTCGTGCGGGTGGCAGCCACTCGATGTGTCCCTTCACATCGATGTTTCCCTCTCTCTCTGTTCCTGTCTCTCCCTCCCGCTCTATCTGAACAAAAAAAAAAAAAAAAAAAAAATTCTCAGTTGTCATTCCGAAGAAGATTATGTGCTTCTTGATCATCAGTTTTAAATACTTGGTATTGTAGAGTATTACCAAACATTTTCTATTTTAATCAAAGTATAGAAAAAATCAATTTTATATGTTGATGTTTTTTCTGAAATGTTTTTATTGGGTTGGATGCATGTTTATACCTGAAAAAGTGGTCTCCAGAAAAATCCCTTTCTTCGTCATAGAAATTTTTCTGACAATCTAGTATCATTAGAGTAGATTTAAAATCACTTTTTAATGTGGCAGTATTATATTTGGGGGAGAGGAAAGACTTGACACACTCACAATATATGTATGTGTCTGTGATATATATTTATGTACTTTAATTCTTTATTTTCAGTACCTCTGGAATAGAACATTTCTCCTCAACAAATCTATTGGCTCAACTCACATACAAGAAACAGTAGCCTTAACTGTCAGAGCATTTGTTATGTGTTTAAATATTTGATTTAGGTAAAGAAGGTTGACATCTAGTTTTAACAGAGTTCTTACATTTGAGAAGGCTGAATACTGACGAGTCGCCTTGCCCCTGGGAAATCCCTCTTGTGGTCTTCGTGGTAGCTGTAGGAACGTGGACGGTTCTTCTCTGGCAGGCAGGCCCCGTCCTCTGGAGTGAACACGATGAAGGGGAGTGTCTGACCAGAGATAGCGCTCAGCTAGGGAACTGGGGAGGGTCACAATGCTGATGCCACTTGTGCCAGCTGCTGTGTTTTAAGGGTTGTGAGTAACCCAGTTTGGTACTTCATCCACTTCTATAGTTTTTACAAAGAATCAAAGTGCTGTGATGAGTTCTTAAGCTCAGATTGCAATATGGCAAAGTCAATTTATCAGGCTAGAGTATTTTTTACTTTTTTTTTTTTTTTATTCTCACCCGAGGACATTTTTCCATTTTTTGTTCAGATAGAGCGGGAGGGGGAGAGAGAGAGAGAGAGAGAGAGAAACATCGATGTGAAGGGACACATCGAGTGGCTGCCACCTGCACGACCAACCAGGGCTGGGGACAAACTGCAACCGAGGTACATGCCCTTAGCGGGAACCGAACCCGGGTCTCTCTGGACCACAGGCCGACGCTCCAACCGCTGAGCCAAACCGGCCAGGGCATTTTTTACTTTTTAATTAAACTTTATATTTTGAGACAATTATAGATTTCACATGCAGTTGTACTAAATAATGGAGAGATCTCTTGTACCCTTTACCCAGTTTCCCCCAATAGTAACATCTTATAATACATAGTACGACATCACAACCTGGACATCGACATTGACCCAGATACAGAACATTTTCATCATCACAAGAATTCCTCATATCGCCCTTTTACATCCATATTCACTCCTTTCAGTTCCTCTACCTAACCCTAGCAATAACTTTGTCTTTTCAAGCATGTTACATAAATGGAATCATATAGTATATAATCATTTGGGATTGACTTTTTTCACTCAGCATTATTTTCTAGAGATTCAGCTTTCACATATCAATAGTTTATTCTTTTTTATATTTGGGTAGTATCCCATGGTATGACTGGCCAGTTGGGACAGGGTTGTTTCCAGTTTTTGACTATTACAAAGAAAACTGCTGTAAACATTTGCGTACAGGTTTTTGTGTGATTGTAAATTTTCATTTTTCTGAGATAAATGCACAGGAGTGCAATTGTGGTTCATAGGATGATTACATAGAGTATTTCTTTTTAAGACTAGAATTGATATTTTGTGCATGGAAGGAAAGATGGAGGGCATCCATATTTTTGCAGTGTTTTTCTTTTAACTGGATCTGTTTGGGATTTTAAAACATGCAGACTATTATAAATAACTTGTAGCCAGATATCAAAAAACAATCTTCTACAACTTAGATTTTTTCCTTATTTTTATAAAAATTACTTCTTCTTTGGAGGTAAACAATTCCTATGTAAGGGAATAAAAGTAGACATATACTATATAAAAGATGTTTTAAAGCTAACAGGTTACTTGGATAAATTTGGGGGTAATTTCCCAAATGTTAATAAAGACTTGACATTCAAGGCTATGTTGTGACAGTTTCTAAATTGATAGACTCTTTAGCATCTGTTGTTGTTATCTTCCCTGCAGTTTTTATTCACAGAATTAATTCATTATCTTTACAATTTGTTTTACATTAAGGCTTATTTAATTCAACTACATGCACTTAGTAGGAAGAGGAAAAAAAATTAAGTATTTTTTTTCTAGTATATGACCCCTAAAAATGCAGCTACTTTACAGGAGGCTTAGTGGAAGAAACAGCTCTGTTTCAAATCCTGGTGGACATTATACTGTTGCATTATACTTGCTGAGACATAACGAACTATGTACAATATCATTTGTGCTCCATTTTGAAGGAGACCCAGTGAAAGGATATTCAAGGGTAATTTTACCATATATATTGATTTTTCACCATATATATTGACTTTAGAATTCTCATGGAAGATGTAACTCCATTTTAAAAAAAGAAACATTGCATATGGTTAACTGGTTACAGTGATCCTTCTAATAAAAGTCAGTATTATAAATCTTTAACTTCTTTGAGTAAGGCACTAGGCTCAAGGGACCCCCATCTTTCAATGCTTCTAAATATTGTTTCATCTTCAGCCCATTATGGTCATGACCATAGTGATATAAATGACATAAGATAATAAAATAATCCTTGCCCTTAAGAATGATCTGGTAAAAGATAGAATATACACATGGAATCTACATACCAGTAGTCATTCATCATAAAGCAGCTATTGACGCACCCCATTATCTAGCACTGAGAACCTAACAGTGAAGAAGAGCAGTCCCACCACTGTTGTCTTAGTGGTCCTCAGAGTGCTTAGCTTGGGCAGTGGGGACAGGGAAAGTAAAAAGAAACTGAGGTAGAGACAGCTCAATTATGCATTACTAGAAATCAAGAATCTTCAGAATTCAGGAGAGAGACTAAGAGCTGAAACTGCCGGAGCAGGCCTCACAGAAAGTGGCAGACTTGAATTTTGAAGGAGCATATATGTGATATGGAGGAGGACATCAGTAGAAAGAGGGAAGTGAGCTGCTGGAGTGTGCTTGTTGGAAGTGGGGTGGAGTCTGGTCTGGTTAGAATTTCCTGGGGCATCAAAGGGATATGTCACTGCTGGGGTATATTTAGAAGCTTCCTATGTTTTAGGGAACTCACCAGAAATGAGGCATGCTTTTCTTGTTGTTGTTGTTGTTGTTTTTTGAAGAGTAATATTTGAATTTAAGTATGTGGGTTTGAGTTAAAAAACAAATTGATGCTCTTCTAAAAGTAGAACTTGGAAATATCTTCTAGGTTATGAGGCTCGATCTGTTTGTGTGTGTGTAAAACAAAATATTATTTTTCTCTTTTTATGTTTATAAGGAATGTGACATTTCATACTTTCCTGTTATCTAAACTGCATAATCTGTAAGATTATAATACTTTATAAAATTTTAGTTTATTTTAGGCTTAAAATAACAGAAGAACTTTAAGTTTTTGAAGAACTCCAAAGTTAAAGCTGCACAATCACAGATAGATAAAACAGTTAAATAAAGATTTGTAAGATTATATATAGAGCTGATAGCCTTACTAAAAAATGATTTTGAACAAGTATTTCTGGGCATTATTATTTTTTTAAACTGTTCAAGGTAGCAAGAGAGCTAAGAGCCTTTTCTAAATATGCATCTAATTTTAGGTGGCTAAAATAAGCTGTAATATGACTGAGGCCCCTTATACTTGGGAACTTGGAAAAAGAGACATAGGGTCTGTTACAGTTGCTTTAAATGTATAAGAACATAGAGTGATCAAACTCATAATAAAGACAGTAAATTAAGATACTCAGGATTTTCTATGTAATAATATTGATTCTAGCATCCCCAACTATATGGCATTGCCAGTGTGGAGGCCAAAATCAATTGTGTTTTGTGAAAGAGGTACGTTAGGTCAGTGACTTAAAAGTTCTGAGTATATATGATGACCGAGCTGTGGATTCATCTTGTAACTGTTTATCTAGCAGTTTAAAAAATGAAAATGGTGCAATTTTAGACAGTTTAAAAACATTTTTACAAATATTGCAAATCATAGGTTGGTCACCACTAGACTTCCTGACTCTGCCGTGGTTGCTGTATTCTCTGTGCTTTTCTTTAAAATACAAGGCACTTTATAATTTTGTCTATAATTGTTTATATATATTTTCTCCAAAATGTTTTTAGAACAACTTATTGCTAAATTTTCTTAACCCACTTGTCATCTTTAAACTTTGTGTATGAATATACTAAAGTGTTAGTTGCATGACACATTAGTAGACTATTTTATTTTTTCCCAGGAGCCTTCTTATTTAAAATACCTTTCAAACTGAATTTATAAAAATAGCAGGCCACTTCCTTTGCAGGCTTTTAAAGCTGGAGAAGACTTGTTTTTCATATGAAGAAGCTGAGTCCCAGGAATATGAAATGACTTGTTAGTAAGTGATAATGAGGATCTCTTGACTCCGGAGCACATGCCGCCAAGTTGAAGATGCATGTCTCCAAGAATGGAAATTCAGTTTACAGATACTTGTATCACACCACTATTCTTAGTTATATTTTATTTTACATATGGTAGAAATAAATGCCTACTGTCATCTCTACATGTTATATAAACACTGTGACACTGAACATGGGTACAAATAGCAAATTAAAGTATGTTAATCTCAGAACTGAATTTTAACCAATAGAATGTTCCATTTATTCATTGTCATTTATGCATACATACTGTGTTTTAACATCAGGGAATCAAATATGAATATGACCGATTCCCTGAATCTAACAAAGTGGGTGTTGTGCTCAGGCCTGGAGAAAAAATGGTGAACCACATGTAGTGTTTGCTCTGTGGAGCTTGGAGCTTAGCATCTCTCTCTGTGGAGAGAGAGGCATAAATTGACTTGTTTAGCACAGCGTAGTAGGAGGGAAAGGCCAGGTTCTGTGGGACCACATGGGGCCCTCCCTAACAGCCTAACAGAGGGTGGTTAAAGTCAAGGAAGGCTCCCTGGAGGAGAGGGGCATTGGGATTGAGCCCTGAAGTAAGAGAGCTCCAGGCAGAGGGAGCAAAGACCCAAGACGAGGGAGGGCCCAGTTGCACTGGGAGTCTGCAGGTAGTTTCGGGGGGAAGGAGAAGTGTGTGCAGAGATGGGAACGAGAAAGAAAGCAGGGCCCAAGCCGTGAAGGGCATTTTATATACCGAAACTGGCACTGTGCTTTGATTTCACCTGATCAGGTGTGTGTTTTAGGGACATCAGTTTTGGTGGTGACATGGGAAGTGCATCAGAGGCCAGTGAGATTGGATGGTGAGAAACTAGTAAGATAGTTTTTGTAAGGAATTGTCTGGGTGAGAGAAGAGTTGCCTGAGCTAAGAGAGCGGCCAGGGAAGGAGAGATGTCAATGGATTAATAGGAGATGCTAAGATGCGACCCATCTGTTCGTGCATGCTGTCTACTTTATTCATTAGAGTTCTTATCATTTAATCATAGTTTTTAATTCCTGGTCTGAGAATTTCAACATCCCTGTCATATCTGAGTCTGGTTCTGAAGCTTGCTCTGTCTCTTCAAACTCTGGGGTATTTTTTGTTTGTTTGTTTGCCTTTTATTATGTCTTATAATTTTTTCTTGGTAACCAGACATGATGTACTGTGTAAACGGAACTGTTGTAAACAGGCCTTTCGTAATGTGATAGGCAGGGTGGGTGGGAAGGCATTCATTAGCCCTATGATTGGGTCTCGGGCCTTTTAGTGAGCCTGTGCCTCTAGCCTGAACTTCAAAAGTGCTGCTGCTGCTGCTGCTTCTTCTTCTTCTTCTTCTTCTTCTTCTTCTTCTTCTTCTTCTTCTTCTTCTTCTTCTTCTTCTTCTCCTCTCTCTCTCTCTCTCTCTCTCTCTCACACACACACACACACACACACACACACACACTTAGGTGGGACAGGATGGCTGAAATGGGCTGGAGTTGCATGTTTCCTTTCCTCTGTGTGGAAGGCTAGAGCCAAATAGGAATGGGTATTTCTTTTCTCCCAGGTCAGGTGGGTTCTGATAAAACCCCAGCAGGTTAGGAGCTATTAAACTAGTTTCTCCTGAGAGGATATCTTGTTAAGAAGAACAGAATGCTCTGGCAGTTTTTAAAAGGGTTCCTTTTCCTCTCCACCTACCTGAAGCTCAGGGGAATTTTTCTCTGCTATTCACTGTGAGAAGCTGGTTGAACTCCTGGAGGGAAAACTCACAAAAGTGTGGGAAACCCCTATGACAGCATCCCCTGGAGTTTTTTACTCTCAGAGTTGTCTACAGTGAGCCTCCAGCAATTCATCAGTTACAGGTGACGTTCACCCAGGCGTTGGTCCCCATGCAGCGAAGTTGTGATTCTCTGTATGCACCTGTCTGTCTTTCCAAGAGGGGGGCAGTGGTTTGCCCTGTGACTTCGCTGCTCTTATGGCTCTAAGAAGATTTGTCGAGTTTGCAGTTTGCTAGCCTTATTGCTTGTTGTCAGGGTGCAGTGGTGCCGGCCTGATTCCAAGCTCCTCACGTGTCAGAACAGAAGCTGAAGTCCACAAACTGCTTTTTATTAGCCTGTATGAGATAAATACCCAAATCAAGAGAAAGCATTTAGAAACTCATATACCAATTTGATCTTTCCATGATGTCCAGGTACATGAACTTGTATTTTACAAAAATATTGATTCACAGAAATTGGAATTTAGGAACAGCAAGACAACAATGGGTTCTTCACTACCATGGATGGAGAAGCATGGGACTAGGAGGCAGTCAAGACATGGTGGTTTGAGGTGGGAACTGTATTATTTTTTAGTTTTCCAGAAGCTGCCCTGAGTTCTCTGGGGAAGAAGGCCGGTGCCTGGAGTGCGTAGGGAAGGATGACTAGGGTTGTCAGAGTAGACATCGGGGAAGGACACGGCAGCTTATGGGACAGACATCTCCACCCTGCCTACCTCACCCCTGCTGTCAGAATGATGTTCCTAAAATGGAGATCTGATCATGTCACACCCTTGCTTAAATCCTTTAGAGACAACCCTTCTGCCCAACACTTCTCAGCTTCTCTGCGCCACTCACACAGCCACTCACCACCTGACCAGAGGACTCCTCCCGCTTCACTTTCTCCCACGCCAGCCTGTGCACCCTTCTCTCAGCAGCTGGTTTTTCTTAGAGACCCCAGCATGCTGCCACGTCCGCACCTGTGCATCTCCTGCCTCTTCTGTTCCGAAGGTGTTTCTTCCTCTCCCCCTTTCTGGTGAAATCCCACACCTCCTTAAACATCTTCCTTGCAGCTTTCCTGTGCTTGCTGTCAAATGCACCGGTGGGGCTGGCCCAGAGGCTCAGTGTTGCATGAGTGTGGAGCTAGAAAGGGAACTTACCTTCAGTCACACCTGATAATTCCACAGCCCTGGGTCTTCACTGGCCTCTCACCACTGGAAAGGGGATTCGTTTTAGGCCTGTAGGTAGGAGTGATCCAGTGACACCGAAACCAGCATCTGGACATCTCAGGACCAGGGGAGAGTGGTTGGGGGTGGGGAAATAGCTTTCCAAGGTAGAGGCAGAGTCCAGGGATTCCCATCCTTCTCAGAGAGAAATCCTCTAAAGCCGGGCTTGGCAAACTTTTTCTTTAAAGGGCCATGTAGTGAGTATTTTAGGCTTCGTGGGCAAGACAGTATTTGCTGCAACAATTTTGTCATTGCAACTCAAAAGCAGCCATAGACAAGTGGGTGTGACTGTGTTCCAATGGCACTTTTACAATAGTGTTCCAAAAACATTTATGAAAACGGGCTGTAGACTAGAATTACCCCATGGGCTGGAGTCTGCCCAATGCTGTTCAGAGGAGAGAGAATGCCTCCCTTTTCTGCCCTGTCTCTAAATAGCCTTTCAGAGGCCTTGCTAAGTTTACCTTTCGAGTTTCTAAATCCCAGGATTTTTTTTCTCTAAAATAGCATAAACAATGAGTAATCTGCCCCTACTTGCCAATCAGTTGCAGAGACATGAAACGTGGAGTGAGAGATGCATGGCATGCACCGAACATGGAGTAGGTGTTTGTGAAATTAATACATAACCCAAGTCTTTATGAAGCAGACAGGTGAGATTCTTCCTCAGAAACGGTTGGAGGACTTGAACCTTGCCATAAAGAGAATTTGTACTATTAGCAGTGTCTGCCTGTGTTTTGGTGTGCTGTGTGAATTTTGGACATGGAGAATGGAGTTAAGCTTTTCATAAACTGGGTAAGACTGGAGACCTAAGGATACCAATGTCCTTGGTCTGGTCTGCTGTCTAGAATTCACAGCCCAGGGTGGGAAATGGCAAAGGTTACTAATATCTTTGAGTTAATAGAGTGGTAGACAGTATAGGAATGCATAAATTGAGCTGTAAGACATTTAAGGCAAACCTGCCTGCTTCTATGAGCATATACTCTATAAATGCCCAAACTGAATAGCCATGTAAATTAAAATCTAAAGCAGTGTGGTTACTGAAACCCTGACATAATTGGCACCAGGGAAGGTGAAGAAGGTTTGCTAAAAATACATATAGACTTTGTCTCTTCCCTCTGCCCCCAAGGGCTCCATGGAGGTCACCCTGCCACCCTATTTCCCCAGAGCCACACATCAGGACATCTTTTGTCATCCTAACTGAATGGGACCACCTAGAGTGAGGCTAGTGCCAGGCTGGGACTCTGACTTTGTCCTCGTCATCTCCTGGTGCTATGTCGAGTGTCTTCAGATTAGCCACACTCTCCTACTCTGTAAGCAGACTGGAACTGGGCATCATCCATCCTGCAGCTTTTGCCCCAGAGGCAAAGTCCATGTTTGCTTTATAGCCATCAGTGGAATGCTTTCCTTTAAAATCTCCAACTCTCTTCTTTCCCTTACGTCGTACCTGTCTAAACACCACCCCCCAGGAAAAGTTGGTGTTATTCCAGATAATCTCCCATCTTTTATTTATATGACATCCAAACCACTTATAAGTTATATTTCAGTTCAATCACAATTTATTGAGTACCTAACAGAATATAAGATCAAATAATGGTATAGAATATCATTTGATCATGACACAGATACGTGAGCTAGTTTTACTTTTCTATAGCCTCTTCTGATGAATGTAGTTAATACGATTATTTAAATTTTATCAAAAGGGTTTAAGTTAGCAGTTGAAACCTTTTTTATCATTATTTACCTTTAGACATTTAGCTTTTTATTTGGAAGGTCCATTTTGAGTACATTTATCATCAATTTTGAAGAGGACTAGTTTTAGTTTATTCTAATGTCATGTCCTTTTATACTTGAATTATTTACTATGGTTTTGGTTATTGACCTAATTTATTTATCATTTTATGACATACATATTTTCAATGGAGACACTTAGGCTAAGCTATATTTATTTATACCACAGTACATTAACCATAAAACTAACTACAGTAAAACCACAATAGTCTGGAACCCTCAGGGAGTGGGTTATTCAAGATAGCCAAGTTTGTAAGACTAACATTAACTATTTGTGATGGAAACCTCTTTAAAATGGACCATAACTTTCCCTTTTATCTTGAAAACAAAAGGCATTTCATTGAACTTTGATAATAACTCATGGTCATCAGTAAGAATTGACTCTATAACTCAGCTCTCTTTAAAGGACTTAGGTGTTTTGTTTTAGTCTTTCTTTTTTTTGGTATTTCTTAAAACAGTTTTGTTTCTTTAATTGCTGTCAGCTATATTCTCACTTGTCCCACCTGTAGTCCTTCCTCTGCCCTTCAAATTGCTGCTTTTATGCGTCTGTGGACTTGGAGACCAGGTAGTGGAGCTTATTAGAATACAGGGTGGGGCAAAAGTAGGTCTACAGTTGTTCATATGGAAAATACAATAATTAATAAATAAGTAATAATAATGCAAGAATAAACTTGCATACAACTGTAAACCTACTGTTTTGGAATAAATTGTGATTCTTTTTTTTTTTTTTTTTGGTTTATGCCCCTAGCGGGAATCAAACTTGGGACTCTCTGGTCCGCAGGCCTACGCTGCAACTGCTGAGCCAAACTGGCCAGGGCATGATTCATTAATGCAAGCAATATCTGTACCACATGTATCCAGCATATAGTTTCCTTTACTTTTACTTTTAGATTTTAGAATATAACTATTTTTTAGGCTGGAAAAAAATAGTCTTTGGCAAAAATAATTTGCATAACTGAATTTAATATTTCTTTTACTGATTTTATGGCTTTTTGTGTTAAGAATTTTTATTGATAAGGTTATATGAAGCTGATGATTTTGATAGTCTTTTAAGATGTTACATTCCATATACAATATTCAGCCCTGGCCGGTTTGTTTCAGCGGTTGGAACATTGGCCTGCGGTCCAGAGAGACCCGGGTTCGGTTCCCTCTAAGGGCACGTACCTCGGTTGCAGTTTTCCCTGGCCCTGGTTGGTCGTTTGGGTGACAACCACTTGATGTGTCCCTTTCATGTCGATATTTCTCTCTCTCTCTCTCCCTCCCACTCTATCTGAACAAAATATTGAAAAATGTCCTTGGGTGAGGAAAAAAAAAAAAGAAGAATATTCAAATAAATCTTAAACAAATTTGTATTTTTCTTTTTATTTATGTGCATGCCTGTGTGTGTGTGTGTGTGTGTGTGTGTGTGCGCGCGCGCGCGCGCGCGCGCGCGCTGATGGCCTGGAGATTGCTTTCTGAGAAGTCAACCCAACCCCAAATTCTAAAATGTTCTCATTATTCAGCTTGGTTTTTAAAAATCAGAAATTTAGGCTGATTTACTTATATTAACAAACTGGTACTATCAAGTTAATCCTGTAATTAGAAGTCATTTTTCAAAGATGTTAATAAAACCTTAGAAACACTAAAGATTTAAAACCTAAAAACCTAAAAATTGGTATGGAGATCATTACATTTCCCCCTCTCTCCCAGAGTGATTAATTTCACTTCCTGTGTCTTATGCCATGAGCCTAATGCTTTTGCTGAGATTCCTAATTCAGTGAAACCTGTTTAGGGGATCATCTCTGTTAGGAAGACAGCTGCCGAAAAGGCATTCACTTTCTGAGCATGGATTTTAGATTATGGCCAATCAAGACTCAGAGCTGAAGAACACCTGTCAGAGACGTTTTTCTACAAGGAGATGGTCTCTTTAATCAGATTTCATTGCACTTCAGAAAAAGATTCATTTAAAAATGTTGGTAAAACGGCATCTGCTTTTATGATTCATCCTTACCATACTTTTAAAGGGGAAAACCAATTTAGAGCTTATTTATGACATTGATCTGTTGGCGAGGGAGAAACTACAGCAACGTGTTTAAAAAGGAAGGACTTTCCCAGATGTTTGATTTGTAACTTTCTGTTGTGAAAGAAATCTAAAAATTTATTTTTGAACTTTTTATGTGAATATCATTTATGGTAGAAATTCTTATGGCAAAATTTAAAAATGTTTAAGCAACATTGTGAACACACATAGTGAAAGAAACCTGGGAAACTTTCCTCTGTTGAAATCTGTTGTATTTATCTGTGAACAATGCAGAGTATTATTGATTCTGACTGGTGTTTAGAGAAACTACTCTGGAGTTTCAACTCTGTTCTAATTAGAAGCACCGTTAAATACATAAAACACAGGTACTTTCTCACATCTGCAAACTATATTGAGGATAACTATTAGAAGACAAACTTTATTTTGCAAACTGTAATTTAATGGTATAACAGCGTGCAGACCGGAATATCAGTTCATTTTCAAAACAT